>NC_056735.1:1108938399-1109164303 GCF_019279795.1 Protopterus annectens | reverse complement strand
TTGTGTTATGACAATACTAGACACAGGTTCAGTGATGCTGAGTGTTCTAACCTTATTGTGTTATGACAATACTAGACACAGGTTCAGTGATGCTGAGTGTTCTAACCTCATTGTGTTATGACAATACTAGACACAGGTTCAGTGATGCTGAGTGTTCTAACCTCATTGTGTTATGACAATACTAGACACAGGTTCAGTGATGCTGAGTGTTCTAACCTCATTGTGTTATGACAATACTAGACACAGGTTCAGTGATGCTGAGTGTTCTAACCTCATTGTGTTATGACAATACTAGACACAGGTTCAGTGATGCTGAGTGTTCTAACCTCATTATGTTATGACAATACTAGACACAGGTTCAGTGATGCTGAGTGTTCTAACCTCATTGTGTTATGACAATACTAGACACAGGTTCAGTGATGCTGAGTGTTTTAACCTCATTATGTTATGACAATACTAGACACAGGTTCAGTGATGCTGAGTGTTCTAACCTCATTGTGTTATGACAATACTAGACACAGGTTCAGTGATGCTGAGTGTTCTAACCTCATTGTTATGACAATACTAGACACAGGTTCAGTGATGCTGAGTGTTCTAACCTCATTGTGTTATGACAATACTAGACACAGGTTCAGTGATGCTGAGTGTTCTAACCTCATTGTGTTATGACAATACTAGACACAGGTTCAGTGATGCTGAGTTCTAACCTCATTGTGTTATGACAATACTAGACACAGGTTCAGTGATGCTGAGTGTTCTAACCTCATTGTGTTATGACAATACTAGACACAGGTTCAGTGATGCTGAGTGTTCTAACCTCATTGTGTTATGACAATACTAGACACAGGTTCAGTGATGCTGAGTGTTCTAACCTCATTGTGTTATGACAATACTAGACACAGGTTCAGTGATGCTGAGTGTTCTAACCTCATTGTGTTATGACAATACTAGACACAGGTTCAGTGATGCTGAGTGTTCTAACCTCATTGTGTTATGACAATACTAGACTCAGGTTCAGTGATGCTGAGTGTGCTAACCTCATTGTGTTATGACAATACTAGACACAAGTTCAGTGATGTGTATTGTTCTAACCTCATTGTGGTATGATAATACTAGACATAGGTTCAGTGATACTGAGTGTTCTAACCTAAGTATGTTATGGCAATACTAGACAGACATGTTCAGTGATGCTGACTGTTCTAACCTCATTGTGTTATGACAATACTAGTCACAGGTTCAGTGATGCTGAGTGTTCTAACCTCATTGTGTTATGAGAATACTAGACACAGGTTCAGTGATACTGAGTGTTCTAACCTCATTGTGTTATGAGAATACTAGACACAGGTTCAGTGATGCTGAGTTTTCTAACCTCATTGTGTTATGACAATACTAGACACAGGTTCAGTGATGCTGAGTGTTCTAACCTCATTGTGTTATGACAATACTAGACACAGGTTCAGTGATGCTGAGTGTTCTAACCTCATTGTGTTATGACAATACTAGACACAGGTTCAGTGATGCTGAGTGTTCTAACCTCAGTATGTTATGACAATACTAGACACAGGTTCAGTGATGCTGAGTGTTCTAACCTCATTATGTTATGATAATACTAGACACAGGTTCAGTGATGCTGAGTGTTCTAACCTCATTGTGTTATGACAATACTAGACACAGGTTCAGTGATGCTGAGTGTTCTAACCTCATTGTGTTATGACAATACTAGACAGAGGTTCAGTGATGCTGAGTGTGCTAACCTCATTGTGTTATGACAATACTAGACACAGGTTCAGTGATGCTGAGTGTTCTAACCTCATTGTGTTATGACAATACTAGACACAGGTTCAGTGATGCTGAGTGTTCTAACCTCATTGTGTTATGACAATACTAGACATAGGTTCAGTGATGCTGACTGTTCTAACCTCATTGTGTTATGACTATACTAGACACAGGTTCAGTGATGCTGAGTGTTCTAACCTCATTGTGGTATGGCAACACTAGACAGAGGTTCAGTGATGCTGAGTGTGCTAACCTCATTGTGTTATGACAATACTAGACACAGGTTCAGTGATGCTGAGTGTTCTAACCTTATTGTGTTATGACAATACTAGACACAGGTTCAGTGATTCTGAGTGTTCTAACCTCATTGTGTTATGACAATACTAAACACAGGTTCAGTGATGCTGAGTGTGCTAACCTCATTGCCTTATGACAATACTAGACACAGGTTCAGTGATGTGTATTGTTCTAACCTCATTGTGTTATGACAATACTAGACATAGGTTTAGTGATGCTGAGTGTTCTAACCTAAGTATGTTATTGCAATACTAGACACACATGATCCGTGATGCTGACTGTTCTAACCTCATTCTGTTATGATAATACTACTGACAGGTTCAGTGATGCTGAGTTTTCTAACCTCATTGTGTTATGACAATACTAGACACATGTTCAGTGATGCTGAGTGTTCTAACCTCAGTATGTTATGACAATACTAGACACAGGTTCAGTGATGCTGAGTGTTTTAACCTCATTATGCTATGGCAATACTAGACACAGGTTCAATGATGCTGAGTGTGCTAACCTCATTGTGTTATGACAATACTAGACACAGGTTCAGTGATGCTGAGTGTTCTAACCTCATTGTGTTATGAGAATACTAGACACAGGTTCAGTGATGCTGAGTGTTCTAACCTCATTGTGTTATGATAATACTAGACACAGGTTCAGTGATGCTGAGTGTTCTAACCTCATTGTGTTATGACAATACTAGACACAGATTCAGTGATGCTGAGTGTTCTAACCTCAGTATGTTATGACAATACTAGACACAGGTTCAGTGATGTTGGGTGTTCTAACCTCAATGAGTTATGACAATACTAGACAGAGGTTCAGTGATGCTGAGTGTGCTAACCTCATTGTGTTATGACAATACCAGATACACAGGTTCAGTAATGCTGAGTGTGCTAACCTCATTTTCTTATGACAATGCTAGACACAGGTTCAGTGATGTGTATTGTTCTAATCTCATTGTGTTATGACAATACTAGACATAGGTTTAGTGATGCTGAGTGTTCTAACCTACATATGTTATGGCAATACTAGACACACATGTTCCGTGATGCTGACTGTTCTAACCTCATTGTGCTATTATAATACTAGACACAGGTTCAGTGATGCTGAGTGTTCTAACCTCATTGTGTTATGAGAATACTAGACACAGGTTCAGTGATGCTGAGTGTTCTATCCTCATTGTGTTATGACAATACTAGACAAACAGGTTCAGTAATGGTGAGTGTTCTAACCTCATTGTGTTATGACAATACTAGACAAAGGTTCAGTGATGCTGAGTGTTCTAACCTCAGTATGTTATGACAATACTAGACACAGGTTCAGTGATGCTGAGTGTGCTAAACTCATTTTATTATGACAATACTAGACACAAGTTCAGTGATGCTGGGTGTTCTAACCCCAGTATGTTATGACAATACTAGACACAATTTCTAATCTCATTTTGTTATGATAATACTATACACACAGGTTCAGTGATGCAGAGTGTTCTAACCTCATTGTGGTATGACAATACTGGAACGAGGTTCAGTGATGCTGAGTGTGCTAATATCATTGTGTTATGACAATACTAGACACAGGTTCGGTGATGCTGAGTGTTCTAACCTCATTGTGTTATGAGAATACTAGACACAGGTTCAGTGATGCTGAGTGTTCTAACCTCATTGTGTTATGACAATACTAGACAGAGGTTCATTGATGCTAAGTGTGCTAACCTCATTGTGTTATGACAATGCTAGACACAGTTTCAGTGATGCTGAGTGTTCTAACCTCAATGAGTTATGACAATACTAGAGAGAGGTTCAGTGATGCTGAGTGTGCTAACCTCATTGTGTTATGACAATACCATATACACAGGTTCAGTGATACTGAGCGTTCTGACCTTATTGTGTTATGACAATACTAGACACAGGTTCAGTGATTCTGAGTGTTCTAACCTCATTGTGTTATGGCAATAGTAGACACAGGTTCAGTGATGCTGAGTGTGCTAACCTCATTTTCTTATGACAATGCTAGACAGAGGTGCATTCATGCTGAGTGTGCTAACCTCATTGTGTTATGACAATACTAGACATAGGTTCAGTGATGCTGAGTGTGCTAACCTCATTGTGTTATGACAATGCTAGACACAGGTTCAGTGATGCTGAGTGTTCTAACCTCATTGTGTTATGACAATACTAGACATTGGTTCAGTGATGCTGAGTGTGCTAACCTCATTGTGTTATGACAATGCTAGACACAGGTTCAGTGATGCTGGGCTTGTTAACCTCATCGTGGTTTGACAATACTAGACAGAGGTCCAGTGATGCTAAGTGTGCTAACCTCATTGTGTTATGACAATACTAGACACAGGTTCAGTGAATCTGAATGTTCTAACCTCGGTATGTTTGTCAATACTAGAGACAGGTTCAGTGATGCTGAGTGTGCAAAACTGATTGTGTTATGACAATACTACACAGAGGTTGAGTGATGCTGAGTGTGCTAACGTCATTGTTTTATGCAATACTAGATACACATTTTCAATGATGCTGAGTGTTCTAACCTTATTGTGTTATGACAATACTAGACACACAAGTTCAGTGATGCTGAGTGTTCTAACCTCATTATGTTATGACAATACTACACAGAGGTTGAGTGATGCTGAGTGTGCTAACGTCATTGTTTTATGACAATACTAGAAACACATTTTCAGTGATGCTGAGTGTTCTAACCTTATTGTGTTATGACAATACTAGACACAGGTTCAGTGATTCTGAGTGTTCTAACCTCATTGTGTTATGTCAATACTAGTCACAGGTTCAGTGATGCTGAGTGTTCTAACCTCATTTTGTCATGACAATACTAGTCACAAGTTCAGTGATGCTGAGTGTTCTAACCTCATTATGTTATGACAATACTAGACAGAGTTTTGGTGATGCTAAGTGTTGTAACCTCATTGTGTTATGACAATAATAGACCAGGTTCAATGATGCTGAGTTTTCTAACCTTATTGTGTTATGACAATACTAGACACACAGGTTCAGTGTTGCTGACTGTTCTAACCTCATTGTGTCATGATAATTCTAGTCACAGGTTCAATGATGCTGAGTGTTCTAACATAAGTATGTTATGACAATACGAGATACACAGGTTCAGTGATGCTGACTGTTCTAACCTCATTGTTTTATGACAATACTAGCACTGGTTCAGTGATGCTGAGTGTTTGACCAGTCCATTATTTCAATGCCTCCCCCCTTATCAGCTAGTGCAATGACTATATTGTGATTGGAACTGAGTTCCTGTAGCGCTTTTATTCTTGCAAAGTTTGATTGTGTTTCATCGGCTGGCAGCCTAAAGAAAAATGTAGATCTTATGTAACACATTCTTTAAATATGGCTACATGCTTGTCCATGGGGGGTTGAAAATCTGATTTACCAAATTGGAACCCAGTAGATCTTTGAGACTCATCAGAATCTGAAAAAAAAATAATGGACTGGTCGATGTACCAAGCGGAAGCCCACAAACAATTGTCTGATACCCAGTTTTACATACATATGGTGGTGGATCCAACACCCAAATTCAAAATACACATTGATTCCTTTTTGGATTTGGCCAGAGAGGAAGGTGTTATTGACAAACATACATGTAAACAACTCAAAGTTTCTGATCCCATTGCTCAGTATTTATACTTGCTTCCAAAGATCCACAAACATCCAACATGCCCCCTGGTAGGCCTATTGTTTCCGGCCGAGGATCCCTCACTGAACCATTATCAGCATTTCTCACATATTATTTAAAACCATTACTACCTATGGTCAGATCCAGACTGCAAGATACTACAGAATTTCTAAATATTGTTCAAGATACACAACTGGAATCAGATTGGTGGCTATGTACATTGAACGTCACTTCCCTTTATACCAACACCCCACATGATGCTGGTATATCAGCTATTGCATATTGGCTAGATAGATCCCAACTATATACTCTGGGATTTAACAACTTTTTAATGAAATTGACTCAATATGTGTTGACTAAGAATAATTTCTATTTTGAAGGACAAGTGTATTGGCAAGTAAGAGGCACAGCTATGGGAGCATCTTTTGCTCCCATATATGCAGATTTGTTCATGGGGCTTTTTGAAGAACAATTTATATATGATTCTCATAACAACAGTTATATGGAAGAACTAGATATTTGGAGAAGATACTTAGATGATTGTTGGATGGTGTGGCGGGGTGATTTGACCTTAATACATGAGTTTGTTAAATATTTGAACAATAACACATGGGACATTCAGTTTACTTTAAATATACAACACCAAGAAATAGTTTTTTTGGATGTATTAGTCTCTCGACAGGCTGATCAAATGCTGGCAACTCGTGTACATAGGAAATTTCCACAATATAATACACTTTTGCATGCCTCTAGTTATCATCCCCGCCACATCATTAACAACATCCCCAAATCTCAATTTTTATGCATGAAACGTATTTGTTCCTCTCAAGAATCCCATTCAGAATGTGAACAAGATCTGACTGATAGATTGATAAGTAGGGGCTATCATAGACATTGTATCACCCAAACTATCAATCAGGTTGAAGAGATGCCCAGATCACAACTTTTACAATATAAACATTCACATGATAGACCTCAAGCAATAACATCCCAACCCATCAGGTTTGTCACTACATTTGGCAGTAATACATCCTCATTTAGAGACATCATTAATAATCATTGGGATATTTTGAGGGCTCATGAACATTTGAATGAGATATTACCTGAAAGATGTGCTTTTTCTTATCATAGGGGTAGAACCATCCATTCCCATTTTACACATTACAAAAGGTATAATCCGCCCACGCCGATTCAGACGAGCCTATTTGGTGATCCATTGATAGGCTGTTTTCCTTGTGGTCATTGCAGTGCATGCAGACATTTCTTTAAGACCAAAGAATTTACTAGTTGTAATACCTCTAGGGTATACCAGATAAAAATTTTTGGTAACTGCAGCACTGATTGGGTGATCTATTTGGTCACATGCACATGTTTCTCTTTTTATGTAGGCCAAACTTCAAGACCACTCAGACATCAGATAAGTGAACACCTCAGCGCCATCAGAAATCATAAAATCTCTAATGCTCTTTATAAACATACCATGATTCACCCAACTGCACAATTTAAATTCACTATTATTGACAAAATTGACATGAATAGAAATCTTAAAGCAGGATGCCATGACAGATTAAATAATATGGAATCCTCATGGATTACCAGGTTAGAAGCCTTATTCAAACCTGGTTTAAATGAAACAAATTAGTTAGTTGGTGTCAGCTTAATGTGTGATGTAGTTTGAAGTCTGTTGAAGTATATTGATTCATTTTCAGATAAACATACATTTTCATTTTTTTCATTTTTGAAATATGTGTATATATATTGTTTCGAGGTGTATCCACCTTTAATAGTCTTGGGTATATAAGGAACAAACAGGATGTGCTTTTCAGATGATTTTACTTTTACTTCTATTGCACTGAGGAAGGCTTGATATATAGCCAAAACCGGTTTGGCTTATGTAGATTCAGATATTGCCACAATAAACTAAGAATTAGACACTTTTCTCCCTTGTGCTAGTTCATTTTTTGTTTACTTGGATGTTCTTGGTTTGAACCGTGCACTGGTTCCACCTTGCGTGTATTTGGTTTACTTATGACAATACTAGACACAGGTTCAGTGATTCTGAGTGTTCTAAACTCATTGTGTTATGACAATACTAGACACAGGTTCAGTGATGCTCAGTGTGCTAACCTCATTGTGTTATGACAAAACTAGACACAGGTTCAGTGATGCTGAGTGTGCTAACCTCATTGAGTTATGACAATACTAGACACAGGTTCAGTGATGTTGATTGCTCTAACCTCATTGTGTTATGACAATACTAGACAAAGGTTCAGTGATGCTGAGTGTTCTAACCTAAGTATGTTATGGCAATACTAGACACACATTTTCAGTGATGCTGAGTGTTCTAACCTCATTGTGTCATGACAATACTAGTCACAGGTTCAGTGATGCTGAGTGTTCTAACCTCAGTATGTTATGACAATACTAGACACAGGTTCAGTGATGCTGAGTGTTATGACAATACTAGACAGAGGTTCGGTGATGCTAAGTGTTGTAACCTCATTGTGTTATGACAATACTAGACACAGGTTCAATGATGCTGAGTTTTCTAACCTTATTGTGTTATGACAATACTAGACACAGGTTCAGTGATGCTGAGTGTTCTAATCTTAGTATGTTATGATAATACTAGACACAGGTTCAGTGATGCTGAGTGTTTTAACCTCATTATGCTATGACATTACTAGACACAGGTTCTGTGATGCTGAGTGTTTTAACCTCATTGTGTTATGACAATACTAGACACAGGTTCAGTGATGCTGAGTGTTCTAACCTCATTGTGTTATGACAATACTAGACAGAGGTTCAGTGATGCTGAGTGTGCTAACCTCATTGTGTTATGACAATACTAGATACACAGGTTCAGTGATGCTGAGTGTTCTAACCTTATTGTGTTATGACAATACTAGACACAGGTTCAGTGATTCTGAGTGTTCTAACCTCATTGTGTTATGACAATACTAGACACAGGTTCAGTGATGCTGAGTGTGCTAACCTCATTGTGTTATGACAATACTAGACACAGGTTCAGTGATGTGTATTGTTCTAACCTCATTCTGTTATGACAATACTGCTCACAGGTTCAGTGATGCTGAGTTTTCTAACCTCAGTATGCTATGACAATAACAGACACAGGTTCAGTGATGCTGAGTGTTTTAACCTCATTATGTTATGACAATACTAGACACAGGTTCAATGATGCTGAGTGTGCTAACCTCATTGTGTTATGACAATACTAGACACAGGTTCAGTGATGCTGAGTGGGCTAAACTGATTGTGTTATGACAATACTAGACACAGGTTCAGTGATACTGAGTGTTCTAACCTCATTGTGTTATGAGAATACTAGACACAGGTTCAGTGATGCTGAGTGTTCTAACCTCATTGTGTTATGAGAATACTAGATACAGGTTCAGTGATGCTGAGTGTTCTAACCTCATTGTGCTATGACAATACTAGACACAGGTTCAGTGTTGCTATGTGTTCTAAACTCATTGTGTTATGACAATACTAGACACAGGTTCAGTGATGCAAAGTATTTTAACCTCATTGTGTATGACTATACTAGACACATAGATTCAGTGATGCTGAGTGTTCTAACCTTACTGTGTTATGACAATATTAGACAGAGATTCAGTGATGCTGAGTGTGTTAACCTCATTGAGTTTTATTGATTCTGAGTGTTCTAACCTCGTTGTATTATGACAATACTAGCACAGATTCAGTGATGTTGATTGTTCTAACCTCATTGTGTTATGACAATACTAGACACAGGTTCAGTGATGCTGAGTGTTCTAACCTAAGTATGTTATGACAGTTCTAGACACACAGGTTCAGTGATGCTGACTGTTTTAACCTCATTGTTATGACAATACTAGACACAAGTTCAGTGATGCTGAGTGTTCTAACCTTAGTATGTTATCACAATAATAGACACATGTTCAGTGATATTGAGTGTTTTAACCTCATTATGCTGTGACAATACTAGACACAGGTTCAATGATGCTGAGTGGGTAAAACTGATTCTGTTATGACAATACTAGACTCAGGTTCAGTGATGCTGAGTGTTCGAACCTCATTGTGTTATGAGAATACTAGACCCAGGTTCTCTAATGCTGAGTGTTCTAACCTCATTGTGTTATGGGAATTCTAGGCACAGGTTCAGTGATGCTGAGTGTTCTAACCTCATTCTGTTATGACAATACTAGACACAGGTTCAGTGATGCTGAGTGTTCTAACCTCACTGTGTTATGACAATTCTAGACATAAGTTCATTGATGCTGAGTGTTTTAACCTCATTGTGTTATGACAATACTAGACACACAAGTTCAGTGATGCTGAGTGTTCTAACCTCATTGTGTTATGACAATACTAGACAGAGGTTCAGTGATGCTGAGTGTGCTAACCTCATTGTGTTTTGACAATACTAGATACACATGTTCAGTGATGCTGAGTGTTCTAACCTCATTGTGTTATGACAATACTAGACAAAGGTTCAGTGATTCTGAGTGTTCTAACCTCATTGTGTTATGAGAATACTAGACACAGGTTCAGTGATGCTGAGTGTTCTAACCTCATTGTGTTATGACAATACTAGACACAGGTTCAGTGATGCTAAGTGTTCTAACCTCATTGTGTTATGACAATACTAGACACAGGTTCAGTGATGCAAAGTATTTTAACCTCATTGTGTATGACAATACTAGACACACAGGTTCAGTGATGCTGAGAGTTCTAACCTTATTGTGTTATGACAATACTAGACAGAGGTTCAGTGATGCTGAGTGTGCTAACCTCATTGTGTTATGACAATACTTGATACACAGGTTCAGTGATGCTGAGTGTTCTAACCTTATTGTGTTATGACAATACTAGACACAGTTTCATTGATTCTGAGTGTTCTAACCTCATTGTATTATGACAATACTAGACACAGGTTCTGTAATGCTGAGTGTTCTAACCTCATTGTGTTATGGGAATTCTAGACACAGGTTCAGTGATGCTGAGTGTTCTAACCTCATTCTGTTATGACAATACTAGACACAGGTTCAGTGATGCTGAGTGTTCTAACCTCATTGTGTTATGACAATACTAGACACAGTTTAAGTGATGCTGAGTGTGCTAACCTCATTGTGTTATGATAATACTAGACACAGATTCAGTGATGTTGATTGTTCTAACCTCATTGTGTTATGACAATACTAGACACAGGTTCAGTGATGCTGAGTGTTCTAACCTCATTGTGTTATGACAATACTAGATACAGGTTCAGTGATGCTGAGTGTTCTAACCTCATTGTGTTTTAACAATACTAGACAGAGGTTCAGTGATGCTGAGTGTTCTAACATCATTGTGTTCTGACAATACTAGACACAGGTTCAGTGATGCTGTGTGTGCTAACCTCATTGTGTTATGACAATATTAGACACAGATTCAATGACGTTGCGCGTTCTAACCTCATTGTGTTATGACAATACTAGGCACAAGGTCAGTGATGCTGAGTGAGCTAACCTCATTGTGTTGTGACAATACTAGTCACAGGTTCAGTGATGCTGAGTGTGCTAACCTCATTGTGTTATGACAATAGAAGACACAGTTTCCGTGACCCTGAGTGTTCTAACCTTAATATGTTATGACAATACTAGACACACAGGTTCAGTAATGCTGAGTGTTCTAATCTCATTGTGTTATCACACAAGGAGATGCATATTCAGTAATTCTGGTTGTTCAAACCTCAGTGTTTTATGGCATTATCAAAATAAGTTGTGTGTTTCTGATTTTCTTATCACATTGTTTTTCAGTGGCGTTTAATGTGTATGTGTCTGGGGGTTGGGAATGGGCTAACCTCACTGCTTTATTATACCATCAGGTACATATCCTGCCATTCTGGGTGTTCTAATCACATTGTGTTCTGACTTTCTCAGACGCTTGTTCAATGATTCTGAATGTTTTAACCTTACAGTTTTATATCACCACCTGAAGTGCATTAAAAGATGCTGGTAGTACTTAACTCATTGTGTTATGTGCTCTTATTTTTCTTGATGCACATTCCTCTAATATTATTGTGTTATGACATTACTGGGCACATGTTCAGTGATGATGAATGTTCTTACCTCATTGGTTTTATAACATTATCAATCTCATGTTCAGTAAAGCTAGGTATTCTAACTTCAATGAGTTATGACATCACATATTAATTGATTTAGTATGTTCTAACATTACTGTGTTATGACATAATTAGACACATGCTTAGTGATTATCAGCATTTAAATCTCATCGAGTTATGATAATACTTGACACATCTCTAGTGATGCTTGGATTTCTGAACTTACTCCTTTATGTTATTATGAGACACACATTCATTGATGCTCAGTGTTAAAACCTCATTATGTTATGACATCATCAGACTAGGGGCAGCTTATGACATTGGACTGCTGAGCTACACCTCCCCAATTTCTTAGTTATTTTTTAATTAAAAATGTTTTAGAAAGAAAAAAATGCACATTATTAATACGCTTGTAGCAACTGTACGTCTGCCTTTAGAACTCAAGCACACATTCACACAGCTCGAGTTCCATAGATTCACAGCTTTATAGATTGTTACTAGCCTACTGACCTAGGGGTCCTTTCTAAGACTAACCAAGTTTTCCTGAAATAATTAAAGATGTCCTGTATCCGAATAGGACATTGAGTGCCAGGCAATTATAAGCTACATCTTTATATAAGGGACATGGGTGCTAGGCCCAGTGTAAATTTCCTATTCCCAATCCACTGTTCTAGGTTGCGCTTAAACTTGGTAATAGAAGAACTCGGCTTCACATGGATGGGAAGCCTGTTGCATAGGCGTGGCAGTCTCTGGGACAAACATCTATATCTCCAGCATGTTCTGTTTAAGTCACAGACAAAATTTAGATCCCTAGACCTTGTATTTCTGGTACTCTTTGACTTACGAATCTGTAGGAGATTCATAAGTGTGGGGTTTGTGGATGCCTTGTAAGTCAAGGATAGATCACCTCTCAGCAATCTGTAGGATACTGAGTAGCGAGAAAGGGCTTTAAGGTGCTCTGCATAAGACAGGTTTGTTACACTTTCTATGTTTTTTGTAAGGAACCTCTGAGATCACTCTACTTGCTGCATATGCCTGGTCAGATACATACCAAAGGGAGCACTGTATTCTATGATTGGTCTGATAAGGGTGGAGTACAGTGAGATAATGACCTCTTTGGACCTAGATGCCATGCCCTTACTTATAAGTTGCACAACATAAAAGGATCTTCTCACCACTGTGACCATGTGGTGGTCGAAGGTAAGGTTACTGCCTGCACATGTACCCAGATCCCTGACCACTGGGTTGACTCTCAGGGGCATATTATCATCATGGTAATTAGCTGGGGTGGTTGACTTCCCAAAGGGTACAATTATGCATTTCTTAGCATTGAGTTTAAGACCATGGTTTTAGCACCATTTGTTAGTTAGAGATAGACCTTCTTGAAGAATGCTAGTGCTGCAAGGGAGTTGATGATAACCCCCAACTTGCAATCATCTGCAAACTTAGCCATAAACAAGAGTTTATAAGAATAAAAAAGAGTTTTGATGTACATGTCTAAGGAAAAAAAAGCATCTGGGTTGTTTTAAAATCAGCCTGGAATCTGGGCCTCAAAGTTCTGTCACTGTACTCGGGACCTGACAGCCTACTAAGATTTGACCTGTATCTGGCATACAAGACTAAAACAGATACTTTAGGTAGATTACGGTAAGTAGCTGAAAAAAAAAGAAAAGAAAAATGCTTGAAATGAAGGACTGACTGGTAATAATTATTACTCGTTAATTTAAACTTTATGTACATTTTTCCTCCCAGAGTCCACCAGATACTTTTACGTAAGTAGGCTAGGCAGTGTGTTTTGGGAGGTTTTTGTGAATAGTTTTTTTTCTAATATGACATACTGGCAGGGTCAGCCAGATACTGGGTAGGCACTAGGCAATGTGATATGGGGGATTGTTGTTGATAAGATTTGCAAAGGGATGGCTAAGCAGTATGTTTTGGGGCCTGTTTGTGGTGTGAATTTTTTTTTCTAATATTCTCAGAGATACTGGTTAGGCAATGTGTTTTGGGAGCACTTTGTGGATGAAATGTTTTTGGCCTGGCAGTGTGTTTTGGGGTTTTTGTGAATGACTTCATCTTTACTTTTTACTATCCTGGTAAGGCCAAGTGAATACTAAGTCAGCAGCAGTGTGTTTTGGAGTTTGTTTGTGGATGACATTTTTTTAACCTAATATCTTGCCAGGGTCAATCCAGCTACATGAGGAAGCTAAGCATTTGGTATATGGGCTGTCTTCTGATGAAATATATTATTTAATCTAATAGGTCTTGTACTTTTTATCCTGGCAAGGTAAAACCAGATCCTGTAAGACAGCAGCAGGCAGTCAGTCTGTGCCTGCTGTTTCTGTAAAACAAAACTAAATGAATGCAACCATTACTATTTTCATTTTAATCCTGGAAAAGATAAAGATTATTATTATTATTATTATTATTATTATTATTATTATTATTATTAATCTTTGCAAAGCCAAACCACCTACTGGAGAGGAGGGAGCTGTTTGTGAATTAAACGACTGGCCCTGCTATTTACTGTTGTAATTCTGGCTTTCCAGGACAAGTGTGCATTTGGGTAGAGTAAGATCTATTATAAACTCTGGACTTTGGCTAATGTTTATGTGAAAAAATACATTAATGTAACTGTTGTTTTTTCATTTTTTTTTAACCACACAAGGTCAAACCAGATAATATGGGTAGGTAAATGTGGATGGGAACTGTGCATGTATGAAACTACTGGCCCTGCTGTTTACTGTTCAAATTCTGGCTTTGCATGACTAATGTGCATTTGGGTAAGATAAGTTAGCATACAATCTGTGACTACTGTTTCTATGCAACAAAACTAAATTAATGCAACAATTATAATTATTACTTTATTCCTGGCAGGATCAAAGCATATACTTTAGCTAGACAATTGATATGGTGGCTACTTGTGGATAAAATGATTGGCCTTGTTTTGTTGTAATTCTGGCTTTCCAGGTCTAATGTGTATTTGGGTGAAGTAAGATTGAATGCATACTGTAACTGTTTGCATCAAAAATTCATGAAAAAAATATTTTTTTTAATCTGGGCAAGGCCAAGCCAGATACTTTAAGTAGATCATGGTCATGGGTGGTATTTGTGGATGAAATCATTGTCCCTGCTGTTTTGCTGTTTTGCTGTTTTGACTCTGGCTTTACAGGACTTATGTGTATTTGAGTGAAGTAAGATCAGCTGCAAGTTATGTGTCCTGGCTACCATTTGTGTGGAAAATGCATTGATGTAACCATTATTTTTTTCTTTTTTCTTTTAAACTGGAAAAGTCAAACTGGATAATGTGGGTGGGTGATGGGTATGGGGCTGTATTTGAATGAAATGAATGACCCTGCTGTTTACTGCTGTAATACTGACTTTGCAAAATTAATGTGTATTTGGGTTAGGTGAACTAGAATACAAGCTGTCACCACTGTTTTTATGCAACAAAACTAAACTAAAGCAAACATTACATTTATTTTTATTTTAATCCTGGCAGGGTCAAAGCAGGTAGTTTAGGGGGCAGTTTGTAAGGTGGCTGTTTGTGGATGAAATGATTGGCCCTGCTGTTTTGTTGTTGTAATTATGTTTTTTCAAGACTAATATGTATTTGGTCAGTGTTGATGCAGCTTTAATATATCCCTGCCTCATTGCAATTAGCCACACCCCATTGCAGTTCACTATACCTTATTTGTATGCCTTCTGCAGCCCACCCCCTTTGCTTGAAGGCACCAGCTGCCACTGTAGAGTAGTGTATGGGAATGACTGGTGCATTACATGCACATCTCCCTACTGAGTTGCTGTTGCATCATGGTAAAAATGTTATATATTTTACCAGCTAAAGCAATACCTTTGTTACCTCAAACATGGCATGAACATTTCAGGTGCTGGGGAGAGGCTCTTCTGTAGGCACATTCAGCACTGAGCTGTACTAAAATTTCTAAGGCTAGAATGTCAGGCTTAGTTACATTTTATCCTAGACTATCCCACTGCAAATGCCTGAAATTATAGTTTGGTAGCTTCCAAGGGGCTTCTTAATGTCTTCCTATTACAGAAACTGAAATCATTAGGCTTCATTTAGAGCCTCGCATCATGGTTCCAAAACTGTATAAGTAATGGAACTTTAAAAAATCTAGTCACATAGTCTTTTTATATATAGCAACAAAAAAAGAAGTTATGTACTCACCATAACGTTCATCTCGCCTTCATTCTTAGTGATGGGTTCGGAGCTGATCCTCAGCTCCGACTCCACCAACTGCAAAAGCTCGAGGTCTTCAACCAGCTTGAGGCCAATCCCTATCCCATGATGCACCTTGTGCTTCCCTCAG
Source organism: Protopterus annectens (assembly GCF_019279795.1). Classification (NCBI taxonomy): domain Eukaryota; kingdom Metazoa; phylum Chordata; order Ceratodontiformes; family Protopteridae; genus Protopterus; species Protopterus annectens. The sequence goes on along the minus strand of NC_056735.1, from coordinate 1,109,148,145 downwards.
ATCCTGTTTGCTGCCAGTAGACTGCATACCACTACTAATATGCTAAGATTAGAAACTGGATAAGAGACAATAAAACCATGATATAATTGAATTCTCAGTCCTCAAGAAGCCTGTATGGGGGTTGTAAGGTGAGATGTAAGAATGAAGGCGAGATAAACAACTCACATGGAACATTATGGTGAATACATAACTTCTTTATGTGAAGTTGTTCTATCACGCTGTTCATTCTTACTGATGGGTAGCATCCCAAGCATCATCTTTCTTGGGTGGCTCACGGAAGAATATTCTTCAGTACAGTGGAACCAAAGGAAGCCCTGTCCCTGGAGGCCTTATCTACTTTGTAATGAGTGATAAAAATGTGAGGCCTTGACCAAGTTGCTGCTGCACAAATAGTATCTAATGGTAATTTAGCAGTAAAGGCTGATGAAGTAGATACACCTCTAGTAGAGTGGGCCTTTATCTTCTGTTGCAACGGTGTATTCACTGAACTGTAAGTGAAAGAAATACAATCTGATAACCATTTTGATAAAGTGGTCTTCGCCACCGGAGCACCTTTTTTAGACTCTGAAAAGGAGATAAAGAGCTGTTCTGTTTTCCTGAAATGTTTGGTCCTGTCTAAATAGAATCAAAGTTGTCTGTGAACAAGCTTGTGCAGCATATGTTCCATCTTATTAGTGTATTTAGGGAAAAATATGGGCAATCCAATAGATTGGTTGAGATTTGTTTCTGAACACACTTTAAGTAAAAATTATGGATTCATTCTGAATGAGACTCTGTCATTGTGAAAAATCAAATAAGGGAGTTTAATGGACAAGGCCTGTAACTCTGAAACCCTCTGAGCAGAAGTAATAGCTATTAATAATATGGTTTTCCATGATAGAAGTTTCAAGTCGAGGCTGGTTCAAAAGGGGGTAGGATTATTCAGGAAAGAACAAAATTTAAATAACATGGCATAGCTGGAGCTTTGATGGGTGGTCTCAAATGAACAGTACCCTTGAAAAAGGCTTTAGAGAGTCTATGTGACGTGATATTAGACCCCTGGTCACCAAGATGAAAGTTAGAAATTGCTACCAATTGAACTCTAATGGTTGCTGTTGCTGCCCCTTCATTGAAAACTTTAGTCAAAAACTCCAGAATGGATGAAATTGAAGCCAGGTACAGGTCAATATTGTTCTGAAACACCCATATAGAAAACCTTTTCCATTTACTAAGATATAACTTCCTGGTAGACGATTTATGAGAGGATGTTAAAATATGCTGAGCCGCAGCTGAGAGATTTTGAATCCTGGCTATGTTTGGAATTGGAACAGCCAAGCTGTCAGTTTGAGAGACTGAAGAGAAGGATGGAGAGCCGCTGATGAATGAGTCAGAAGATCTGGTACTGGGTCCAGAATCCAAGGTTCTTCCAATAGATGAGGCTGAAGAAAGGGGAACCACATTTGACGAGACCAGTAAGGGGCTATTAAAATGATGGTTCTTCCCAGAGCCTTGGATTTCTGTAAAACTTTGGGTATCAGAGGGAAAGGAGGGAAGGCATAAAGGAGACCCAGGGGCAAATTGCATACAAGTGCATCCCTTGGGGCATCCCCCAGAGGGGGGGAGTAGGGTAAAGTAGCTGATGCATTTCGTGTTTGTTAGAGTTGCAAAGAGATTGCAGCAAGGCTGGCCCCATCTGCAGAATATCCTTTCCGCTACTTCTTCCTTTAGGGACCACTTGTGAGGCAATAGAATTGCCCTTCTCAGTTTGTCTGCTATCACATTGGATCTCCCCGGGATGTGCATTGTTATCAGAAAGTGCTGGGTGGAAGTTGCCCATTGCCATACTTTCAGGGCCTCTCGCCATAGGGGATAAGATCTGATTCCTCCTTGTTTGTTTATGTACCAGATCACTGACATATTGTCTGTGAATTGCAATAGTTCCCAGATGGAGAGAGTCTTGAAAGGACTGCAATGCTAGAAGTACTGCTCTCATCTCCAGGACATTGATATGCAAATAAGCCTCGTGTTTCCTCCACGTGCCTTGGGCTGTTCTTCCCTGATAATGCCCCACCCCCATCAGGGAGGCGTCCGTGGTCACCGTGGCTATAGGAGTGGATAAAACAAAGGGGGTGACCTAGAGTTACTTGGTGAGATGTCAGCTACCACTGAAGGTCCTTTTTGCATGAATTCATTATCATGATTTTGTGAGACATTGGAAGTTATTGAAAAGACCATTGCATGAACAGGAGCCATTGCAGTACACGCATATGCATCTGACCTAAAGGAATCGCTATGATCGATGCCGCCATTGTCCTTAACAATTTGAGCACCATTGAAACCAGGGCTTTTTCCTCTTGGGAGCAGGTCCAGGACCTGTTTTCGTAGAACACAAACTCTTTCTGGTGGAAAGTTTAAGGTCATGGTAATGGTATTTAGCTCTACTCCTATAAAAATGGTATGTTGCGATGGCAATGTAGATTTTTCTGACTTTATGGTAATCCCAACTGATTGCAGAGGTTCAAAGTTGTGTCCCTTGCTTGTATGAGTTGGTGCCTGGTGGTGGCAGTGAGGAGCTAGTTGTCTATGTATGGAAACACCTAGAATCCCAAACGTCTCAGGTGAGTCGTGACTACTGCCATGCATTTGGTGAACACTCTCTGGGGCTGTAGTGAGACCAAAGGGCAGAGCGCAAAACTGATAATGACTTGCTCCCAGCCAGAAGCGCAGATAATCCCTGAATGGCCTGTCCATTTTTATGTGGTAGTACACATCCTGGAGATCTATCGAGCACATCCAATTGTCTTTCCCTAAAATGGGAAGTATTGACTGAAGAGTGACCATCCGGAATTTTGTCTTTTTTACTGACTTGTTTAGTCTGCTGAGATTCAAAATGGGCTTCCAGTCCCCTGTTTTCTTTGCAAATAAAAAGAACCTTGAGTAAGTTCTGTATCCTCTCTGGTCTGCTGGGACTGGTTGGATGAATCTTTTTTTCCAGCAACCTTTGAATCTCTGTGGCTGATTGTTCCCTGTGACTGGGCAGATTTTTCTTATAAGAGGGATGGGAGTGGCAAAGTGAACTGAGTATCCTCTGGATATAATTCTTTGTACTCAGCTGTCTTTTGTTATTTTTAGCCAGGCATCTAGGTACAAAGAAAAGCATCCCCTGACTGCCTCCAGAGATGGACAGGTGGGCCTTCTCTCAGGAGCGCTGATAGGGATTCCCAAAGAACTGGTATCTGTCGTCCTGATTCTGTGGACCCCCTCTGCTGCATGGATGGCGTCTTCTATTATTACCCCTCCTCTGCCTCTGGGGGGGGGGGTCACCAAGAGTGTCCTGGAAAGCTCCTTGAGTTTTACGGAACCACATCTTCCCTCCCCTCTGACCTTTGGCGTAAGGTCTGGTAGGAGTGGAAAAATGGACTCCAATGGCAGACAGAGTCTTTCCATCCTGCTCACTCCTGGTAAGCGTTCCCTTCACTTTGGGTCCAAAAAGGGATGAGCCATCGAAAGGGGTGTTAATAAAGGATGACATAAAGGGCTCCACAAAGGAACATAAGCACATCCAGGAATGTCTCCTAAGAGCAATTCCTGTACCCGCTGCCCTACTCATTGCATCAGCTGCATTTGAGACCAGAGGCATGGAAGAGTTTACAAGAGAATTAAGGGTAGTGAGTTGGGAAGTTACTTTCTCTGAGACCCCCGCAACTACTGAACCCTGTAGAGTATCTCCTAGTTCTTTCAGGAGATCTCTTTGCAACCTAGTAAAATGTGGTAGATATTTCAGTGATCGGAGAGCAAAAGTTGCTGAACTAAATATGCGCTTACCATATCTGTCCATGATCCTAGAATCCTTATTAGGAGGATGGACAGATGTAGAAGTTTCTGACAGGTCCTTCTGGGTGGCTGTTGCCACCACCATAGCATCAACGGGCACTGCTTTGGTCAGGAAGGTCTTGTCCTGGGGGGGGAGTTATAAATTTATTAGGCCTTCTAGGGACAGTCTCCATGGTATCCGGGGACTCCCACGCCCTTTGAGAGATTAGCTCAATCAGCTCATCAAAGGCTGGAGACACCCAAGTGGTGGAGGGCTGAGACCCAAAAGCCTTCTGGAGGACTGACTCATCATCAGTAGGGTTAATGGACTTCTAGCCACCCCTCTGCTTTTAAGAATTTCAATGATATCTTCAAAAGAAATATCCTCCAAGGGGGACCATGGGGACCCTTCTGACTCATCTAAGTCAGTGTCTGAAGTGATGGATTCATGTGGGAGTCCAGATGCTTCCTCTTGCAAAGTCTCTTCCTAGGAACCTCTTCAGTGGGAGCTTCTGGAGAGGTCTCGGAGGAGCAGGGCTTGCCCAATGGGGCTTCCTGAGGCTCAGAGTATCTATGCTTTAGAGAGATGTGTGATGTAGAGGTTGACAATGGTGTTTTGGGGGATTCTCATTCTGATGGTGTGGTTGTTGGCATGGACAACACCCTCCTCATAGCATTGAAGGCACCTCAGTCCCAATGTGAAGAGACCTAGAGATCCAAAGACATGGAAGATTCCCTCAACACCAGAACAGAGTGCTTCGAGCCTGAGGCCGAGCCAACCTCACTCGAGCCGAGGCCCCGAAAGGCAAAGTCAGAACCGAAAAATCGGTCTGACTATCCTCCCCGGACCCGACTGGTGAGCGTTGGCTCTGAGACCCTTTGGTTGGCACCGCAGATGTCAGGGTAGTCGGGAGCAACAAGCCTGAAGCAGGTGTCAGACCCAAAGGCTCCACAACCATCAGCTCTGAGCACTCCAGCTCTGAAACTTCGAGACAGATTGGAGGAGGAACAGAAGAAGGTGGGAGGAATATTGTTGGTTCCGAATTCCCAGGGATCGGCCCTGATAAAAATTTGGCAAGCGACGGTGTCTGCCGAAGTCTCTGCACCACACAATCCATGTCCATATCTGAAAGTCTGCTTGAGGATCGAGAAGAATGAATAGATGAAGCCATCAACTGTAATATTGGGGATTTCAAGGTAGGCAATACTGGCTCCAATACCAGGGACCAGCTCCTAACCATAGCAAAAGTTGGCTCCGATGACAGTGGAGCTGATGTTGAAGACTTCTCCAGCCTTGATTTGCTGGTTGATGGGCTTTTCCTCAGTTCCGATGAACCAGAAGAAGTTTTTGAATGTCTGTCATGGTTGTCTTTATCCAGTGACTCCTGAAATTAAGATTTCAATAAGCCTCTATCCATTAATTTTCTCTTTCGTTCATGAAACATCATGGAACTAAAAGAGTGGCATATAGAACAGTCTTCCTGTAGGTGTACCTCACCTAGACAGTATACGCAATCAGTCTGTCCATCAGTGATGGACATTTTTTGTCCACACTTGGGGCATTTTTTAAATCCAGATTTGGATTTTTCCTTCTCCTGTTCAGACATATCAAACCACTAACTCCAACAGCTAATGAAAGAAAAGGGAAACTTATAGAAAAATATGCAGGCTTGTCAGACAATAGGAATTACTAGCCCTCTAATATAAATGGGCTGTTTCCCAATAAACACACAGCAAAAATGTCTTAATTAGTTTAACTAGACTAGCCTAAACAACAAAATGGCCACAGTTTTATTAAACATCAGACAAGTACTAGCCCTCTAAATTAAATGGGGTCTAAAAATCACACACACACACACACACACACACACACACACACACACACACACACACACACACACACACACACACACACACACACACACACACACACACACCCACACACACACACACACACACAGACACTATAGAAGGTTTATAATAACTATTACTTTATAAGAAACTACTAGAATAAAGGGTCTATGGGTTAGGGAGATAACTAAGGCCTAAAAATACGGTCACGACAATAAACTACGAAAAACTGCTAACAGCACACTTTAAAAATGCCTGAAATACTATAGAAAAGGAAACTTATAAGATACACTTGTCTACTGATGAAATTTCAAGGAAACTTTCCAACAAAACAAATAAGAACTGTTTTTTTACTGGCCAGAGCTGGTGAATGCCCAATCTAGTTGCACCGGCAAACGAGATCTGAGGGAAGGACAAGGTACATAATGAGATAGGGAGTTGGCCTCGAGCTGGTTGAAGACCTCAGGCTTTTGCAATTGGCTGAGTTGGAGTAGACAATCAGCTCCAAACCCATCAGTAAGAATGAATGCTGAGATAGAACAACTTCACATCACTGGGTTTTACATGCATTTCACTCATACCTCTCAACTGTCCCAAATTACTCAGTTTTTACCAAGTTTTGGGGTCCAAATAATGGGGTGCCATGATTCCCGAGTGGCACCCCTTCATTTGAGATTTTTTCCCAGCTTTTATTTAAATTTTTTTTTCGCTATTTGACCTGACGTCATCATGTGCGCAATGACATCAGTGCCATCAGCCTGTCGGAATTGAGCTCAAGGGGCTTCCGGCTGTTGAATTGGATCTGTGATGTGAATGGGAACCAGGAAGGAGTAAGGACTTGAATGGTGGTTCACTTGCATCTGCACGAGCGGGACTGGATTTATTCGCTGATGTACATCTGCTGGAAATTTGTCCGAGCAACCGGGAGTGTTGAAAACTCTGGGAATGCTGGAAATTTGTGCGAGCAAGAAGGACTGCATTTATTTACTGCATTTGGGACTGCCAGAAACGAAATGATGCCATACTGCAGAGAGCGAGCTAGCCTGTTGGAAACATTGCGAGTGAGGAAGCTTTCAGGTATTTTATTGTGTGTGAGGACTGCAGAGCTGCTTTCAAGTGTGTGTGTGTGTGTGTGTGTGTGTGTGTGTGTGTGTGTGTGTGTGTAAGTAGACTTTTATGAAGGAAATGTTCTGAAATTGGGCAGTTTTGTCATTACTGGTTTTGTCATTGCTGGACTGGTAGAATTTTCCCAGCCATGAAAAATAGTGTTTTTTTTTTCTCTCATATGCCCTGATGATACAGCTCAGCTCTGTAAAATGAGCAACACATCAGCAGTGAAAGTGGATTGACATGGTCAGATACGCTACACAAACTGTGCACACAGTTCTGGTTCCATAGTTTATGTACTTGAGTCCAGCATGTATGCAGTTGTAGAGTTACTGAGGTACATATAGTATGGGGGGCATTTGCATGTTTGCTGTATGCATGGTGCACTGTGGTTACACAGTGAAGTAAGACAGAGCACTGGTCTTGTCTCACTGTGCAGCAGCAGTCTTTACAAAGTACAGTACGCAGCTCCATGTTATGCTATTGTACTGTCTACCAACTGTATTCATATAGACACAATGTTTATGAATCCCATCTGTAGATCATGATCAGCTTATTTTCCCAAGCTGGCAATGTAAAGAAATGATTTTTTTTGTTTGTTTTCTTATATTTTTGCATTCTCTTCCAGGATGCCAAAGTCCTGTATAAATAGATGGCTCTTACAGCCTCCTTTGCCTATCACATATTTTTAGTATTCTAAATGAAAGCAGGAACTTTGCAGACACTTTCTAGCAATCACATGTTCTAGGGAGCAGAGTTTTTTTAAATGCTGATGCCCCTGAATCCTATACATACTTTGTTTGTACTAGCTTGCTGGTGTAAGGCAAAATAATTCAAAGTTTTCTTAAACAGCAGGAAAGTTAAGTGCATAGATTGCATTGACATATCAGTGCATATTTTACAGTATTAGCTGAAAACTACATTTCAAAATCATTACGCGCAATAATCTTTGCCTTGTCCATTACTGGAATGCTAACTACAGCATAACATTGAATCCAACAATACCCAAATATACCTGTCCATGCAAGATTATACCTGTTGCCATGTCTCAAATACTGTTTCATGTATGATGCTTCATAATGGCATCATGTTGTTTTTCACAATACATTCTTTAAATGCACATGTCAAGTGAGGCAGTCTGTGGACAAACAGGTTAAATAATGTGACAAACTAGGCTGAAGATGTTGTATCACATTCCACATAGATTGTAGGTGCACAGATTGTATGAGGTACAATGCTTTACATCTCATGTTTCACATTACTTATGCATGTAAGGCAATGCACCAGCCCATAGGTCATGGCATTATGCCACCTTTACACTTATTTATGTGCCTTATATCACAGGATCATAGGAAGTTGCTAGGCTATTGGCCCTGAGGACCTTATAAGCCTAGCCAAGAGATTAGCCCATGTTTAGACAAGTCAGCACCCGATGCCCCTGTCCAGCAGGGACACAGATGGCATACCAGGGGTGTATTTTCTGTTTCTCATCCAGTTATCCAGGTTGTGCTTAAAAAGGGGTAAAGAAGTACTCTGCTTGATGTGGAGAGGGAGTCTATTGCACAGATGGGGGAGTCTCTGGGAAACAAATCTGTCCCCCAACAAGTCCTATTGATGTCACAGACCAGGTTCAGGCCGTATATGTGGGTTACTCGAGTGGAGCTTGACTTGCAGATATGCAAAAATCCCATCAAAGTGGGGTCAGAGATCACCCTGTAAGAAGACAGAGGTCACCTTTGAGGAATGAAATTGAGTAGAGGGATAGGGCTTTTAGCCTATCTGTGTATGGTAGATTTTTGAAGCCCTGGATTTTCCTGCTGAGGGACCTCTGTAGTCTCTCCAGCTGCTGCATGTGCTTTGCAAAGTACATGCCAAATGGGGCATTGTACTCAATAATGGGCCTTATAAGGGAAGAATAAAGGGATTTTATGACCTCCTTATCCCTGGATAAGATACCCTTACTTATGAGGTGGTCCATGTAGAAAGCTTTCCGTACAATTGAAGTAACATGGTGGTAAAAAGTCAGGTTGCTATCAATCTGGTTGCCCAAATCCCTCATGACTGATTGCGTGCTTAAGGCATTGTTATTAATGTGATAATTTGTGGGAACATCACTATCCCCAAAGGGGATGATGATGCATTTTTTGTATTCAACTTGAGGCCATGTTTGGTGTGTGTATGCATGTGTTTGCTGGTTAGAGTTAGAATAAGGGCTGGGCAAGGGGAAAAATTTTAGTGTTGTGTGTGTCCTTATGTCTAGGAAATGTGTCCAAGTGTCTTGTGCAGTATCATTGTGAAGACATTTTTTTTTTGCTAATGTAATGCATATGACTAGAGTTTTGGCAGGGGCAGGGTTACTGCTAGCACATATTAGTAAAGAGATGCACAGTCATGCATATATCCACAACAATTACAGCTTCAGTTATGTGATTCAAGGACAAAAGCTAGTAGGTAGGGTAATTCATTCAGTCAAGCAATATATGCTGATGAATGAAAGAATGAATGGCTCTATTTCAAACTGATATCATGGGGGTTGCCCAAGGACAGTGTGTTTTGTATGAACATTTTTTTTTTACTCGAGTGTATATATCATTGCAAGCAGCTTATTCGTGGAAAGTAAATTTGAAGAAAAGAATTGGTGCATTTAGTCACAATGGACACAATCGGTCAGAGGCACAGCAGGTAGCACCCTTACCTTTCGTTCTGGAAGACCAGAAGGTTGTGGGTTCTATTCCCTCTTCATGCAATGCAGCATTGGGGGGGGGTATTGCACTCCTGAGTGTGCCACCATTCAGATGACATGTTAAACCAAGATCCAATCTGCTTGAGCTGGTTGTATCAGGTGAATGTAAAATATCCCATGGTACCTATAAAAAACGATGAGAAGTTGTCTAATGCCTGTGCCAAATTGGATAAATACCACTCTCACCTGGAAAAAAAACAAACAAACAAAAAAAACTCTAACCTATTGGGTATAGCCAATCAAGAAAATATAAGTTAAAATAATTACTATTGAATTTTGCTGCATTACTATTGCATTTGTTACCTCACAGCAAGAGGTTCTCCCGTTTGATTCTCGGCTTGGGTTGGGAGTGCCTTCTGTGTGGAGTCTGCATGTCCTCCCCGCGGTTGGGTAGTGTTCGAAAGACATGCGTGCATAAATGGACATGCCTTCATTGAAGGTTGGGTGTCGAGCTGGCACCTTGGCATTTCATAAAAATCTACTGCCAATCATTAGCGAACCAGAGTTCTGCTGTGGCGACCCCTTACTGGGAAAAGCCGAAAGACAAAACAAACTATTGCATTTGTGGAGACCATGTCCAGGTTCACATAATGTTTTCTTTACTGTTTTTTACTTATGCACAACACTCATGAGAGTTACACAATCTTTACTGACAACAGCCAAAGCTACTTAAAAGAAACCCAAAATTACTAAATCAGACAGTGAAAAATAGCTTCTAGGCAGAAAACACCAATGGTGGAAGTACTCTCTATGCCTCATCACTGACCAAAGTATTTTGCCTTATAAAGCAGTTTGCAGAATGAAAAAAATACACAATAGCAGCAAAATTATACTATTATTACTATTATTATTCCCTGGATGGGACTGGTAATCCAGCATTCTCTCATGTACTTTGCAGAATATGATGGCAAAGAACACATGCAAAATCAGGAGGGGATATATACTGGAATGTTACAGAAATCATTACTTCCTTGCAGTCAAATATCACTGAATTACAAAGAACTTGGGTTACAATATAATAGTGGTGAAAAACTTAACCTTGTTGTTTGAACCAAGCTACAAAGAACTACTAGATTTACTATGCAAAAAAGTTTAAAAATATATTGCAGTTGGAAGTGCAAGTTCAGTTATTTCATTATATACTTTAATACTTTACTGTCATGCAGTGGTAGCATTGTTACCTCACAGCAAGAGGTTCTCCCATTCGATTCTCGGCTAGAGTGCAGGGAGTGCCTTCTGTGTGGAGTCTGCATGTCCTCCCCGCGGCTGGGTGGGTGTTCAAAAGACATGCATAAATGGGCGTGCCTTCATTGAAGGTTGAACGTCGAGCTGGCACCTCGGTGATCGTGAAAATCTACTGCCAATCATTAGCAGACCGGAGTTCCGCTGTGGCGATCCCAAACCGGGAAAAGCCGAAAGGCAAGCAACAACAACAACAACAATAATGATTTTTACATATGCCTGCAGGAAACAAGTGTTTCATCTAAAAGTAAGGTATCTAAACTGCTTGCACAATCATACAATAGTGATTTATTTTTTCTTCAAATTTTGTTTGGGATATCTGAAACCATGTTTTATCATATCATATATATAACTTCCAAAAAAAAAAAATTTGGTCTCATAGGATCTAGCTAGTTTGAAAAGAGTTTTCTCCATTCACTAACCTGATTTCTGCGGTAGAGGTGCATTAGTGTAAACTGTAATGACTCACAGTTCCAAATACCAGTCACTTTTGGCCCAAAGCATTCAGGTGTCTGCAAGAAAGCTGAAGATGAAGATGAATTTCACCTTTAACATGATAATTACCCCAAGCATACATCCAAATCAACAAAAGAATGGCTTCACCAGAAGAAAATTATAGTTTTGGAATGGCCCAACCCACAGCCCAGACCTAAATCCAATAGAAAATCTGTGGGGTGACCTGAAGAGAGCAGTGCACAAGAGATGCCCTCGCAATGTGACAGATTTGGAGCGCTTTTGCAAGGAAGAATGGGCAAATATTGTCAAGTCAAGATGTGCCATGCTGATAGACTCCTACCCAAGAAGACTGAATGTTGTAATTAAGTCAAAAGGGTGTGCACACTTATGCAACCAGCTTATTGTACGTCTTTTATTTTTTATATTTTTTCCCCTAACAGATTTGTTTGTTTTTCAACTGAATTGTACAGGTTATAGGTCATATTAAAGGTGGGACAAGTTTTGAAGTGATTTATTGTGGTCTCATTTATTTTATATCACAAAAACCTGGCATTTTAACAGGGGTGAGTAAACTTTTTATATCCACTGTAGTTCAGACTAGATACCAGAAAGAACGATGGATATTAGGGTTTGATCATCTAAGGGGTTCTTAGAGTTTGTAAATTATTTTTGAAACACCTTGGTTTGGGAAATAATATGGTGTATAGCCATCTTAATTATTCCAAATGCATTGTAGTTATGTGATCAAGAATTATTTGGACACATTCACATAATACTTTACATTGTTCTGAATGATGAAAAAAAACTTTCTGTCCTTGTACATTAAACTGTATTGAAGCTTATCTAACTTAACTTTCTGCTGTATGACTTTGTTGACCATGTAGGTGACTCTTGAGAAGATGTTCAAGTATGATGGGAGATGGGTTTCTGCTTAAGTTAATTTCTCATATCTCTACCGATTATGCCAACCCCAACCATTTATTTTCCTCACAATCAAACATCTGATGCATATACAGGTGACTATCGTCTGCAGGAGACTAAGCATGCTTTTTATGTATGTCTGACAGCAAATATGTTATGTTCTATTTCTTTTTTTTTTTTTTCAGGTTTGTCCTAGACTAACATAAAAAAATACACAGAAGATGGCTGTCTCTTTTAGGTATGAGATGAAGCAGCATAAATATGACAGCAGCATCCTGAAATATGATTGTGGGCACCCAATTTAACACCATAGGGGGTAAAAGAAAGAGACTACCTATTTTGAGGTGGGTAGTAAGGGGGGACAGATACTATTCCTAGATAAATGTATCTTCAAACCTTTTGTCTTCAGTTTATTTTGAATTGGTGTTTGGTCGGCTTTAAAAATAAAAACGTCAATACAGTTTATTTCTTCCTTGAAATAAAGAACAGGATTGAATTTCTTTACCATACGAATGATTTTCGTTCAGGTCATCATTACATCAAAAGGTTGAAAAAAGGTCTAAAATGCACCTTCTATAACCCCATGGATGCTGGGTGATTTGCAGCCCTCAGCTTGATTTAGTTATTACTGGGTAATCTGGGTCAGTTAGAGTTTGTTGAAAGGATGCAGAAAAAAAGGAAGTGTAAGACTGAATTTCTTTCTGTAATTATGTTTTTCAGGCAATCATTGGATGAAAATTGTGTCTTTCAGCTTTTCCCGGTTAGGGGTCGCCACAGTGGAACTCCTGTCCGCTAATGATTGGCAGTTGATTTTTACATACCGGCTTGCCAGGCCTGATGCAAAACCTTCAATGAAGGTATGCCCATTCACGCATGTCTCCACGCAGAAGATGCTCTAGCTGAGAATCGAACCGGGCAGCATCTTACTGTGAGGCGACAATGCTACCACAGCACCACCACCGCGGGACTGCTTATTTAAAAAATTCTGCAATGCATCTCAGAGCATCTAGAAACTTCCTGGCTCCCAGACCCCCCCTCCCCCCACCAGTTTATGAGCTTAACACAGTCATTTCTACTGCAGCTATTACAGTGCAGTCTTGGTAATTAAGATGTGCTGGAATGATGTGGGGAAAAAAAACAAAGCTGAAGAGTAAGACTAAATTTCTTTCTTTGATTGTGGTTCTTGTTCAGGCAATCACTGGATAAAAAAAGATTGTTAAAAAAAATCTAAAATGCAGCTCAAAGCATCTAAGGCCCCCAGACTCCCACCTATAATGTAGTTTTTCCCTTCACAGTTAGTGTGCAGTCTTGCTTACATCATGTTGAATGCTTTGAACAAATGAATAACTGCAGAAAAAAATGAAGACCAAGATGAACTGTAAGGAAAAAAGTAATTTGGATAGTGTGTGTCGTCCAGAACAGGTTGGGGGGAGGGTGCACCATGCTACCAATTTGCCTAAGGTGTCAGTGATTGACCAGGAGGACTGAACAAGATAGAAAATTTTGAGGAGAGTGCTGGAGAATTTTGAGAGCAATGCATGCTAAGACACTGCTAGTTCAGTGGACTGAGATACCTGAAAGAGAACTGAAGCATGAACAAGCCACTAGAGTAGTCTAGCAGAGGTGATTGGAGGCAACGCTAACCAATCAGTGAGATTTGCAACTTATAGTCAAAGAAACACTGCAGTGACTAAGATATGGATGTCAGGTAAACTATGTACCCACACATGAATTGATTCAGTAATATCCATATTTATGGGAATAGAAGAAAATGAAATATTTAGGAGTAGAGGTGAAAAGGATTCTGTTATGCCAGAGAAGGATATGTGAGAGGAAAATAAACAAAAGATAATATGCAAATGGAGAAACTCTTGTTTATTGATATACATAGCAAGATATAAGCAGTAAAAATGTTTTTAGTTCCTTTAGTTTTATATATAGGTCAGGTGTATTTTTATTGACTGAAGGAGAAGTTGTGGATAGTAATTAATTAGCAATTGAAGTATTTTATTTGGGAGGGGAAGAAGGTAAGGGTCAAGTGGGATAAGTTGATCCTTCCAATAGAACAAGATTTAGGGCTACCTGATTTGAAGGGATATTTTAGTGCTACAAGTTTAAGGCTCATATACATAACATAAGCAGAAAGCTATAATTCAAAGTGGAAAGGGATGATGATGAAATGGCGGGGGTACAAGAAATAAGGAGAGAGTGGAAGTTTGGATGCCGATCCTTAAGAAGAATAACAGCTCTACAGAATATTATATTCGTTAAGTAGCAAGAAGTATTCTAAGAAGTAAGCCAAGATGACAGTAGAGAAAGGAGATTTTGTTGATAGGGATAACTGCAATTAAGGTTATAAAGAATAGGCAAGAGAGGACTAAAATTTACTGGAGAAAACTGGCAAAGGAACCAAGGTATTGGAGCAAATAACTGGAGGGAAAGGCAACATAATGGGAAAAGGCCAAGAAAACATTTGGACTACAGGCTAGAGACTGACTTTCCTATCAAGAGACTGATATCAGAGTGTAGGCAAACAAAAAGGATGGGGGAATCCTAAGTGAAAGACCTATTCTGGTAGAATTTTATTTGAATCTACCTGCTCTTAAAACAAAGATAATTAGTAGGGTATATAAAATATTACATAATAACCACAGGAATCAATCAGAGGAAATTCAAAAAAGATTGGGAAGACAGACTGGATAAGAAATTCACAAGGAAACAATAGGAAGATATATGTAGTGATCTCATATATGCAGCAAAAGTTTGCAAGATTCAGAAGTTTTGCTTGGAAGTGTTTGCAGAAGTGTTTTTATACTCTGAGTAGACTCCAAAGAATTTTTCCTCAGCTAGATGGCAAATGTTGGAGGTATGAGGGAAGAACTGGGAACATATGGTTTGGAGTGTAACGTGTTGACAGACTTTAAAAATTGCATATAGAGTCCTCTGTCAGAAATACTGGAAGAGCAAATTGGTGTTAACTAAGGAAATGCTTTTTTGACCTGGATACAAGATCTAAATTACCTAGACTAAGTAAGGCCTTTTTAAGTTTAATTATGGTGGCTGCCAAAAAAGCAATTACTAGAAAATAGAAATCAAAGTTAAACCAATTGTGTTTGAAGTGGTGAATATTGTAACAGAGACAAAAGAACAGGAAGTGGAATTTTTAGCAAAGTGTAGGAGCAAATTCCATAAATAAAATGGAAATTGTGGAAGCAATACATGCAGAGTAATGTTTTGGAGAAGGAGTGAAGTTTAAGGGAAGGCAGGAATTGAGCAATTTACGTAATGTTGGATTGATGATAATTGTACAAAAGAATATATGTGATTTATAACTGTGAACATGTTAAGATGATTTGTTTTCTTTTATATAAATGCAAGTTTACCTATCTCTTAAGTGATAATTCAGTAAAGATGTTAAAAGAAAAAGATATGGAAGTCAGGAGTGAAGCTGTTTTCTGGAGCGGCACATGTGTTTGTGGACCAGGGCATTTCTGCAGTGAGGTGGTATAGGCAAGCTGCATTCCTGAAAGTAGTATGTAAATGCTGAGTAAAGGAGAATTGAAGCGATTAATGTATCCTGTGACATTAAAACTATTTCTGTCCAGTGCAGTTTGTACTTTTGTGGAAGTACAGGAGGCAAGATGGGCATTGGATCAACTACATTACACTGGACAAGTGTTAGCAGCAGAAGAAAAAAAAAGAAGTACCAGAGGGAGGAGATAAGCAGCAGGTCCTGGCATCAGCAAGGGTGAAGACAGCCAAGGTACTGTTCCCACTTTTTAAGCACCAACAAGCACTGAGGGAGAGGGCAGAGGTTATAGGTGAAGCACCATAAAGAAAACAGGTCAGATGTTAATGCTGACATTGGGGGACTATAGTTGGTGTGAGCAGTACCATATGAAGATAAAGCTTGAAATAAATGCCTTCTAATTAAGTGACAGCAATGCAAAATGTCAAATACTGTGTCAAATATTTTTACTGTTTCTTAAATACTGCAGAGGGTTTAGGTATTATTTAGGAGCTGATGCTGCTTAGCAGTGCTGAGGTTTTAACTGCAGCATGAAAGATTTATGATTTTATTTAAACTGCAAATGGGGATGGCGAAGAAATGCTGCAGTACAGAGACAATGAGTGACAGTATGCATGAAAGCATATTAGTGGTAATATGGGGCTAGACTAGCATAACTAAAGGAAGGAGCTACTGTCTGAAATGTAATGACTGACTTTAGTGCTGTCGCTAGTGTTGCTTGTATAAAGCTGAGTGTGTTGTGTTTTGTAGTTTTCCTTTTCTTTAACAGTTATAGATGGTTGTGTTGAAGAGGAGTACAGTAGACTGTTGAAGGGTCATTGTTGTACTTTTCAACCTGCTTGCAGAGAGAATAGCTAAAAAGGTATCTGAAAACATGAGCATTTGTGCAGTATAAAATGAGTAATCAATATTGCACTGCTTCCTTTATGTTTACAGAGATTGTAGGAACAAGTTGAAATGCTTGTTTAAAGGCAGAGAGTGGTATGAACATATTATCAAAGAACAAGTGTTAAACTTGATGTATTGAATGACACTACAAAACTCTGCCCCACAAAGCCACACTATGTGTTATTGAAAAGCTGATGTGTAACATGCATGTCACTTTATTTTAAAATATAGACATTACTGATCTGTCCGAGTAATCCATTTTTCTGTGTATTAGGCAGTTTTAATGTGTATAACTTAGTGTGAAGTTGGGACTGCATCTCCAAAACATGTAAAATATATAAAATATAAAATAATATGAAAGGCGAAGTAAAAAATCTATGACTTTAATTAACGGGATTGTAAAACACTTTCTAATAAAGTCGATCTAAGCCCAAGGAGGTCATTGTTCCACTATATTTAGCATTCATCAGACCTTTCATTGATCCATTTGTTGGATGTGGAATTGTAACGTCCACAGAGGTTCCTTACTAAAAGAATACAGGGCACAAGGAACATGTCCTGTGCAGACCACCTCAAAGCCCTATTCCTGTATTCTGTCTCCTACAGGCTGTTGAGGGGAGATCTATGCCTGGTATACAAGGCATTGTCAGATCTCACCCTGATGGACCTCCTGCATATCCACACACACACACACACACACACACACACACACACACACACACACACACACACACACACAAACAAAAAAAAAACACCAGAATTACAACTGTAAATACTTAAAGCTTTTCTGTCACATAAATGGGACCTGCTGGAGAGACAGGTATGTATCCCAGAAACTACTCCTTCTCTGGAACTGGCTCCCCATCCATGTGAAGCAGAGTTCCTTCCTAACCCAATTCAAGGGTAATGTGGACAATTGGATGGGGAGCTGGAAATTCATCCCTGGTTTGGCACCTATGTCTCTAATGGACACAGGCAGCATGTAAATGGTTCATCACCCAGGCCCCTGCTTGTAAATGTTTTATCTCCCAAGTCCCTGCTTACACTTACTGGGGGCACTAGAACTTGTCAAAGATTTGGGATGCATGCCTGGGCTTAATAAGGCTCTTGTGGTCATTAGCCTAGTACACATCTAGGAACCATGACCCAATGAACCTATAATCTTCGCATTCGAAAAAGAGGTATGTTACATGTGATTCTTTTTCATTATATTATCAGCACCACAAATATGTTGGTCATGTAGTCTGAATTTCTGTGCACTAAGCAACGTTAATATTGGATGTGATGGGAGGGGACTCCGAATACCCAGTGATGAACAGAATCAAGATTGGCAAACGGAAGGCCACATTTTGAAAGGTAAGGTAAGACAAAGGAAAGATAAAATATTTGCATGTTATCAAAAACAAAGTGTTAACTTGGTTGATTTTAGAAAATAATTCAATTAAACTTCATACCACAAGTCATCTTTTGAGTTTTAAAAAAGTGATAAGTAACAGGTGGGTCCACTTTCTTTAAACTATAGGCAATGCTAATACATTGGATGAATAGTTAGGTTATCTCTGTGCTATGTGACTCCAAACATGTATACGGCAGAGGGGGGCAGGACCCTTGCAAATTTTATGCAGAGTTGGAATGAGCCTGAAACACCAGCTATTATATAACATCTTACCCAAAACAGCTTGCAAAACCTCCATTAAGGAGTGCTTCATCGTTTAAATACAAAGGAAGGGAGAAATAGGAAGGTAGAATGGAGAACACCATATAAATTCATCCTCATTCATATCGATTTTACTTATACTTTATAACAACCAGACATCTTAAAATTGATTATAAGCCTGCAAACTAAACACAATATATTATTGAATACTTCAACTTCTACTTCTCCCATATAAACCGTCCCTACTTCCTGTCTTATCTACATCGTTATCCTCTGTCCTTCAAAACTGTATATTTCCTTCATTTCAGAAATGTGTCTCCTACAAGTCCTTATAATAGCACCTCCTGTCTTACTTGTACACTTAACAACCTACTAACATCCATTACAACAAAACTCTAATATTGTGTCCTTCAAGCAAAATACTTCTGAACATCATCTCCTAATCACACCCTTTCTAAATCAGCACTTATATATCCTACTGTTCCAGTACAATTATCCAAAGCAAAACCCATTTACTCACAAACTGGGTACTAAACATCAGACAAAAATCCCTCTGCCTATACCATCACACCTCCATAACTATAAAACTTAGCGGTGTCATCCACATAAAATCAGGCCCAAGTCAGCAGGTTCAAGCACCAGACAGCATATGCCATCAGCTCCATTATTGCTGCCACCTCAATCACAATCCCACCCTGGCCTTCATATATACCATAACAACTTCTGAAGTATTTATAGCAAACTCACCAAACTGCATACATGGATAGCACTACATACTCCAGACATCTTATCTGCCACAGAAACTTGGCTCCACCAGGAAAAATAAAATTAAGAAATTACCCCCACCAGACTATAACATTATCAGATTAGACTGAGCCAATAAAAAAGCTGACAGTGTTATATTTTCTATAAACACACTAGATATATCTGTTTTCCCCACATCCTGTTAAATTTATCTCTATCTCAGAAATCCTACTAATGCTAAAACTAAACACTCACAAGACAATCACAATCATGGGAATATACACATCCTCGAGTAACAATGCTAAAACACTAGAACATTTTCTCTGCTAGGTCTCTTCAAAAATCCCTCATTAATCCATAATATTGGGTAATGTTAACAGAGACTGGCAAACCATACAATCTCCAAATCCAACCAGTAATTTACATATGTACAAGTTCACCCAACATACAACCACACTGACAAGCTATAACAAATCCAAAGCCAGACAGTCAACCCTTGACTGGATCCTAACATATTCTCCAAATGAAATATCATCCCATGGAACTCTGTCATACAGCCTAATTGATCACTTATCAATCTACACCATAATGTATCAAAGCAACAGTCCCAAACCCACATCATTACAGCCTGGTAAGAAAACTTACTACCTTTCATGAACAACTTTTATTAATACACTACAACTCCTTAACTAGGAGTCACTAAAGACTCTCCCCATAGATGATACTGTTTCTGAGTTCAATAAACTTTTCCTAAGTGTTATAAACACACTAGCCCCCTCAGAATAAAAAAATCAGTGTCAACTCTGCCGCATGGCTATCCTTTGCAACTAAACAACTCATGAAACAAAGAGCCAAATCATTGAAGGTCTAGACAAAAAATAAAACAGCTCCTGCTTTACTAGTATATAGATAACTAAGAAACCTAACAATACAACTTATCACCAAAGATAAGAAAGCCTGTCACAATATACACACAAATAATACAAAATAGTTTGGGCTTCAATCAGAAAACTGTTAAATCCAGGGCAAGCTACAGTAGCCAACACCAAATACACAGAAACAAAATTATACCATAGCTGACAATTTCAATACTCGCTTTATACAACAGTACTGTCACTGACCAACCAAGCAACTAATCAAGCTCCTAACGTTTTTACTTAACCAAATAATCTGCTTTATCATTTCTCCTCCCAACCATTTCCCATAGCTAATGTCAAAAATACTTCAAATAATTAAAACTAACTACATCTATCCCTGATAATCTGCCTGGCAAACATTTTATCAAAGCAGCCAAGGATATTGCATATCCATTTTCAATTCTGATAAATCAATTCATATTCAAAAATAAAGTCCCCTTGTTATGTAAAACATCATTCATTATGCTGTACAAGGGTAGAATCAATATAAATCTTTCAAACTATAGCCCAGTTGCCATTTTACCTCTCCTATCAAAAATATTAGAAAAAATGTATTCATATGCAACTTCTCCAATAGATAACCAGCTTTTTGTCTTCAATCCAAAACAGCTTTTGTCCTCATCACAGCACAACAATTGTTTTGCTGAATTTTGTTAATATTGTCAACACCTATAGAAATGCTGGAAGCCTAGTCTCCACCATCTTCCTAGACTTATCAAAAGCTTTTGATACTATTTTCCATCAGAAACTCTTATATAAACTCTCATCCGTAGGGCTCACCAACTCTTTACTGCAAAGGTTCCATAGCTAGCTCTCAAACAGAGAACAAATAGCAAAATTATTTCCTTCTTGCCTGTAACTTTTGGTATCCCACAAAGATCTATACTAGGCTTCATACCTTTCAACATATTAATCAATAACCTCTACACTGTTACAAAAAAATGTTACTCTAGTTCAATATGCTGATGACTCGACTTTTATCTGCTCTACCAGATCCCTCTCTAAACTCCAAGACCTTACACAACAATCGTTTTAGCAACTGAAACATGGCAAAATAATTCATAATTACTACTAAACCCTAAAAAAATACACTATTCATGGTCATCTCTGCCAACATCACTATGACAGAGCAAGTAAACCAAGCAAAATTACTGGATGGCATCATAGATGACCAGTTGAAATTTGGCCACAATGTGTTTAAAAAACTCATCAAAAACTAGGTACATTATATAGAGTAAAAACCTACCTCACTTACATAGCCAGCAGCTGTACAACCTCAACTTTCTTACTGACATCTATTCTCTATGGTGCCTCAAAACCACCATTAACCATCAAGTCTCACAAACTGTCCAAACCTGAACAATATTATAATAAAATAGCCAAATTTGTAGTAATATTTAACAACAGAACACACCACTGCCTTGCACTCAAAGAAATGAAGTGGTTAGAACTACCACATCATCTAACTCTTTCTCAGCTAACTACAATACACAACAGACCTCACTATAAGGCAGAAAATCGACTAGCCCTTTACATTATAATACAACACTACTTACCCAATAGAATTTTATGCTATAGAGAAAAATCACTAATGTCTACAACCAAATACCATCCACCAGTCCTTTAAGTGTTATTATATTTTGCTATTCAAACAGACACATGCTGGTGTGTTTGTCTTATTTCTGTTGTTGTTTGGTTTTAAAGCTTTCTTTGTTTATCCCTTTTTTTGTTCAGGTTTTCAAAAACTTGAATCTTGCAATCAAAAGCAAAGTCTGTACATTTTGCAGTCAAAATGACAGTGCTACAAGAAATCAATTGTCAGTTCAGAAGTTACTTCACAGCATTTCAGCTCCAGACTAAAATAGACACAGCCCCCCTCCCCACACACACACACACACACACACACACACACACACACACACACACACACACTTTTATTTGATGCTGAATGAACCATGGATTAAAACACCAAGGAGGAAGCCCATATATTTAAAAATGGGTCAAAGTTGATGCAAGCAACATTCTGATTAGTAAGAGAGAAGATTCCTGCAAACTCCTCATCCTCACAACTTCATGGTCACTGATGGGAAGCAAGACAGAAAAAAATCACTAATATATATATTTCTCTTTGTCAAGTAAATCACCTTAAATGTACTACTACTCTTCACTTCTTTGCATATTTGCTATACAAGAATATCAAAACCATACTTGATAGCAAAAATAAATATTGAATGCCTAAAATAGTGAACGATGTTTCATCGACCCTATTTCAGCGAAAGCTGAAATTGTCGACACCTCAGAACAGCGATTTCTTTCCTAGGGAAAGAAATCGCTGTTCCAACCAAAAAGAAACAGTACACAGTTCCAGACACATACACACCTACCTTAACTCTAATTCTACCCCCCCAAAAAAAGTAAACAGCTGAAAGCACGTAACTCAACCATACATCTAATGCAAAAAAAAAAGTAAACATTTAAAACATATGCACTTACCTTAACCCGCACCCTAACCCTAAGGTCAGTAACTCTTGTACATTTATGTTCGGGAGCTATACCGGATAAGGGAATCTCTGAGACCACACTACAGTGCAGAACACGGCAAAGCAACGAAGCAGTCAAGCGACTTCTTTCCCAAGGAAAATATTCGCTGGACAGCCCTTTCACTGTTTTGCCTGTTTGCTCTTTAGGTGTCAATGAAAATGCATTCGACAAAATGCATTTTCATCGTTCTAATAGGAACCCCAAAAATATAGCTTGTCTCTTTAACCTTATCAAGAAAAAAAGAGAAGCAGCAGAAATTGTGACTGCTGGTTTGAAAGCATGGAAGTTCAAAAACAAGTGATACATTTACCAGACCACCACTGAAGCCAGAAAATTTAGCATCTTGCTGAGATTCTGTTTGGGAACTGCAAAGCCAGGACTGAAGTCAGAACCAGTGGCTACCACATAAAATATGTAGTTTCATTTTTTGTTGCTGACACCCCCTTCAACCTAGCACCTAGAACAGCAGAACCCAATCTGTCCCCCTTTCCTATAGCTCAGGAAGATGCTACCTATTCTTAGGATTGATAGGTACTTATTAAGCTATTGATCTGTGAGGATATTTAGAAGCCTAGCCCTGCATTCCCATCATGTTTAGCTATTATAATTTAAGTATGAATAACACAGAGCTGGGTAGAAAATGTACATGCTACTCCTATCCATAAAGAACAAGGGTGCTTAAGCATGGATGAATGTGTGGTTTCCCATCCATTCATCCACATTATGTTTGAATAGCATAAGGGAAGTACATTGCTTTATGTGAAGAGGCAGACGAATGCAAAGAACTGGTATTCTCTGTGATATGTCTATCCCAGTTTACATTCATATAGTCGAGCGCACATTGCTCGACCATACATTTTACTGACTTTTCTCCTCGAATCCTGTAATGCTGAATGGTAGGAATGTCGTAAAAACACCAAATTCGACATTTCTGACGACTCTACACCCTAAAACAAGTGCTAACATGGGTCAAAAAGGGGAAGGGATTTTGCGATTTGCAGCACTTGCAACTGTATTTTTGAGATGTTGCCGCACTCCTTTCGGCCATACCCGTTCAACCATTCACCGGTCAACCATATGCATGTACACCGTCTATCCCTCCAACATGTTGTGTTTATTTTGCAGAAAAACTTAAATCTCTTGAGTGAGTGTTTATTCTACCCTTGGACTTGTAGATGTAGAGCAGAGAGGACAAGTTCTGCTGAGGTTCCTTATGCAAGGCAGCGATCACCCATCAGAAGTCTGCATGATACTAAGAAGAGAGACAAGACTCTGAGATGGTCAGTGTAGGTTTTTTGATTTAGATCCTTGATTTTCTTGGTGAGGAAGCAGTGTGGTTGTTCAAAATGTACCAAGTGTTTAACAGGTACATACCGAGAGGGGAATTATCAGTCTAATAAATGCCAATTACAGTGAAATTATCACACTGAACTTAGATGCCATACCCTTACTAATAAGCTGTGAATTAAAAAAAAACATACATTCTTGCAAAAGTAGATACACAGTGAATAAAAGACAGTTTGTTGTACACATAGTTTCCCAGGGCCATAAATACTGAGACACTTCTGGGGTTTGTTGTTTATGTGATAGCTACAGGGGATGTTATGCTTCAAAAGAAGACTATTAAACACTTTGGGCATTTAGTTTTAGTTATGATGCCAACTATTTGTTTGGGAAAGTCTCCCTTGACAGATCTTTGTGTCCTCTGGAGAGTTTATGACTGGACTAAGTTTACAGTCCTCTGCAAACTTGGTTAGCTCTAAGAAGTAAATGCCAAAGAGGAGTGGCCCAAGGACTGAACCCTGGGGTCCACCAGTAGTGGCAGATCTTCTGGAAGATGTAGAACCACCTACTCTAATTTTCTGAGTTCATTTGTGATCCAATTTGCTGTCCAATGAGTTACATAGTTACATCAAAGTCAAAGTCAAAACTTTATTGTCATTTAGAACTGCACACATGTAGCCTACATGAAATTTCGTGCATCAATTCAATTCTTGAGATTACAAAGGAAAGTGAAACAACATATATGAGTAGAGGAATAAACATAACTAACAAATACAGTACTATTCCCAATATACACCAGAAAGAGTAGACACATTTACCAGCACTCGTAAATAAAAATAATAGCCTCCCCTGAGTTAAACTACCCTATTTAAAGTAATACAAACACATTACAGATTGAAGTGTCTAAGTTATTTGTCAAATATTACACTTGAGTGACTTAATACTGACTATGGATATAATAAATAAATATTGCACTTATTTGGAATATATGTAAGTATATATTTCACAAATAAATAAAATGGACTTATATGCCCAGACCCCTGGGACTAGTATCCAAGTTCAGAAGTCTAATCACTGTAGGGTCGAAGCTGTTATTGAATCTTGTACTCCTGCCCGATGCCAGATGCTTAAACAGTCCATGCGCAGGATGCATGTTGTCCTGTATTATTTTAGTGTCCTTTTGGATGCTTCTTATAGAATAAAGATGTTGTATTAATGGAAGTCTGGCACCTGTTACCTTCTCTGCAACCCTCACAACTCTTTGTAGCGCCTTCCTTTCTGTAACTGTGCAGCTTCCAAACCACACTGTGAAGTTGCAGGTGAGGATGCACCTCTATAAAAGATGGAGGGAATATGAGGAGGAAGCTTAGCTTTTTTCAGCCTTTTTAAAAAGTGGAGGTGTTGGTGTCCTTTCTTGACCATTTGGCTGGTGTTTCCTGACAATGAGAGATTATTTTTTAATTTTATTTATTTTACATTTGTTGACCGGGATAGTCCAAGTGGATGCATGTCCATTTTCAGTGGAGGCCCGGGAAGAAAACCTCCAGGTAAACAGAAACATTAAAAACATGTTACAATTATAATTTTGACAAAGAGTACATATGCAAACAATAATAAACATGTTCCACAGGTTAGAGTTAAACCCTGGTGAAAGCCGTGGTAAATTAAACAGTAGCTGATTAATAGATTTTACATAATCTAGACGAGAGCTAGCCAGGCGTGATACAATGACAAAGCCAGTTTAGTGCCAGATGTTGTTTGAGTCTAGTTTTAAATTGACCTAGGGAGGAGAGTAAAGTAATATCAGCTGGAAGTGAGTTCCAGGATCTACCTACAGAGTTTGCAAAGAGAGAGTCACCAGCTGCATTGTTAATTCTGCTTGTCTGAATTAGTAGTTTGTTAGAGGATCGAAGCAGACAAGGATTGTTATAGGGGGTGATAAGATTTTTAAGTGCAGGAGTATTATCCAGATTATAAAGGATTTTATAAACCATGATCAGTTGGTTATACCGAATTAGACTGGGTAGTTCAAGCTGGTTAAGATTGATGCAATGATGTGTCCTAAAAGGCAGCCCAGTAGCAAACCTGGCGATGTGGTTATAGCAGGTTGAGAGTTTGTTAAGTACAGTCTTGTTTATATTAGATGGTATAGGGGATGTGTACAGAAGTGTTGAGCGAAAGTGAGAGTGAGCTATGGCAATTTTAGCTGGAGAGGTTAGGAAGGCTTTTAGTCTGTAAAGTGACCTTAGTTTTTATTGATGGTTTAGACTGATTGGTTTACATGTAAGTCGAATTTTAGATTGTTATCTATAATGACACCTAGTAGTTTTGTAGAGGGGTCAGGGGAGATTAATGTGCCATCATTTGCATTTATGGTAAAGGTAAAAGCAGGAAACCTTTGTGTTTTTGAGAATAACAGCATTTTAGTTTTTTTGGGGATTTAGTATCAAACGGCGTTCAGAAAGCCAGTTTTCTATAGTGTTAAAGGTGGACTGGGTAGCAGACCATAAGTCAGCTGGAGATGTGGCGGAGCAGATCAGGGTGGAGTCATCACTTTTGAGATGACAGTATACAGGTCGTTAATGAAGCTTCAGTGGAAAAGGTAGATATTGCTTTATGCAGTTAATCCCAGGTGGGGGTGGGGGGGATGGTCAAGCAGGAAAGAAACCCATGCAAAGTATTACAATAGAAAAGCTGGAGGGAGTCAGATTCTTGCTTCCCAGAGGTTTTACTAAGTTAAGATAGCCAACTTCAGTGGAGAAGGTAGATATTGCTTTATGCAGTTAATCCCAGGTGGGGGTGGGGGGGTCACGCAGGAAAGACACCCGTGCAAACTATTACAATGGAAAAGCTGGAGGGAATCAGGTTCTTGCTTCCCGGAGGTTTTATTTAGTTAAGATAGCCAGCTTCAGTGGAGAATGTAGATATTGCTTTATGCATTTAATCCCAAGTGGAGATGGGGGGGTGGTCGCACAGGAAAAAAAAACGTGCAAACTATTACAATAGAAAAGCTGGAAGGAGTCAGGTTCTTGCTTCCCAGAGGTTTTACTTAGTTAAGACAGCCAGCTTCAGTGGAGAAGGTAGATATTGCTTTATGCAGTTAATCCCAGGTGGGGGGGGGGGTCACACAGGAAAGAAACCCGTGCAAATTGCTGTGCAAGCACAGCAAACAGAGGGGTAGGAAAGGTACAACAGCTACAGGATGAAAAGAATGTGAGTTAGGTACTAGAGAGTTTGATTAATGATGAGAGATTAGAGGTCCTCTGATATGTGTACATGCAGGAATTTCATACTCTTAAGCCTCTCCAAACTCTCACCATTGAATAGTCCTTATACTCATCATGCATACTCCTCAGAGTTTTACTTCTTCAAGAATAAGGGTATTGAAGAGGTTATTCACATTTCAACAAGAACTGTGATAAAATCAAAAGTTAGCCTGTATGGTGGCACTCGCATATAATTCAACTGTATAGAAAAAACGGAAACGATCATGGCTCTTTATAAAAAAAATCCCCACTTCCTCACTATGGAACTAATTTAAAAGTAATAAGCAAGACGCTTAGGCATACCATCTGGGACTGCAAAGCCAAGTCATGAACTCAGAGAAGCTAGCAATTTGAAGGATAACCACATGACCTTCATTAGCTATGTTAAGAAATTCAGAAGTAATGTCCATCCTGCCCTAAACCTATCTATGATGGCATATCTCACTCTCACCTGGAAGCCAAACCTATTTACCTTTGCTGACAAATTTTGCTCCAACATCAAGCTTCCTACTTGTCCAATTGTTTTACCCCCCCCCCCCCAGTTTCTCCTCTTGCAATCTATCCTGGCTGCAATCATCCTAGATCTATGCTACTACTCTCAGATAACTCAACCTATCCAGATGCAAAGGCTTGTTACAACAACACTTTAAAAACACTTAGCTCTGTTCTTTCACCTCCCATGCTAGATCACCTGGCCCTTGCACAACTACATCATCCATGTATACCTCAGCAAAGCAGATTTCCTACTGTCTTCTATCCTGTTTCCCTTACTGGCACTTCTACTGTCTGTACTTACCCCTTGACAAGTTTTTCCCTCCAGCAAATTTTCAATTCATACTCAGTACCTTCCAAACCTACCTAAACTTTACAACATTTTGTCTGTATCACCTAACAAATTTGCACACTACTCACCTTTTCTCACATACTCTCTGTTTTCTACTCTTATCACCTCTTCTCAACTGTCTACTAATACACCTCCTCTCTCTTACTTCTCCTACCTATAAATGTAAAATTGTAATTTGACATTTTAAACCTCACTGTATATACCAGTTTATCTAATATTAATATATAATGACTATATGTTTTACTGACTAAAGATTTTCTCTAGTATAGCTGCCTTTCAGGTTTTGCATGTCTATATTGTAACTTTAAACTTCACATGTTTTCTATATTGTATAAAATTGCCTGTTTTGTAACTCGAGCATTTCTCCCAGACCTCCACTTAAAAGGGTCTACAAATGCCTAGTTGGCCTATACCAGTCAACAAAATTAATAAATGAATAAATAAACAGATCATGTCATATCAACATATCCAAAGCTAAAAACAGTTACTTACATGGACCCTGAAAAAAATTCCATGATAAAGGCTTGCAAGCATCATGTACTGCAGTACAAATCCTTTTTAAATCTCTCCAGGTCTGTCCATAAGCTATGTTCCTGAAGCTTTGAAAACTACCACAGTCATCTAATATCAGGACCTAATATCAGAACTTTAACTAAAAGAGATAAGAAACTTGTCATTTAACAAAATGACAAACTTGGCCAAATACGCAGAGACTATTCAAATGCCATCCAGGGCCCTAACGAGACTAACTACTTTACACAAATCCACACCCATTATAACAGAAATGTACCACCAGAACAAATCATACTTAAATAACCAGACAATAATGAACCTTTTTGAACAACTCTACACTCAGATTTATTGAGAACAAGCTTTATCATCTTCAGAAATGGACAAGGAAGCTTTCCTTCAAGATATAGTCTTCCTGCAACTTGATACTAACCAACAAAATAATCTAACAAACCCATTATCAACAAAAGAAATCATCGACACAATATAAAATCTAAAAACAAATAAACCTCCAGGCCCGGATGGCCTCACAACAGACTTTTACAAGTGCTTTAAACCACTAGTTGCTAAAATATTACAACAGGTACTAAACTACATAATAAACAACAAAATAAATGATGTACACTTTAATGCCTCAAAAAACATTTTTATTTTAAAAGAACAATCAGATCCTAGAGACCCTAGTAGCTACAGACCAATATCATTACTAAATATAGACACTAAGATTCTTACTTCAATTCTAGCAAATAGAATAAAGAACATTATAACCAATATTATTTCTCCTGAACAATCAGGTTTTACTCCATCTAGACAGACTTGGGATAAGACCTTAACTCTGGAAGCTATGATAACTTTTGCAAACATTAAGAAAACTCCCATATACACAATGGTGGTTGACTCCCATAAAGCATTTGATAGAGTGAATATCACTTTCTTACTTCAACTCTTACCTTATTTTGGGTTCCCCAGCAAATTTATACAAATAATTAAAATACTGTATGAAAACCCTTATACTAACCTATATATTAACAGAACCTTATCAAACAGAATAAAGATAAAAAAACAGGATGAGACAAGGATGCACTTTATCCCCCTTCTTATTTAATCTATACCTGGAACCGCTGTTTCTGTACATTAAACAGAAAACATATCATAACTCTCTATCTATCTTCAACTGTAAAATCTTTTACACAGCTTTTGCCGATGATGTAAACATTTACTTCACCACCCCTAGCACTGACATACTCAGATCACTAAAAACAATTGACTATTTCTCAAGTATATCTAATTATAAACTTAATTAAAAAAAAACATTTTCCCTTTAAATCCTCCCAAACTATTATCATTAATCCCACTTTTAGACACAATTAAAATAAAAGACTCAACAAAATATCTCAGGATTACATTATTCCAAAACAAAAAAGATTTTTATTAGAATAATATACTGAATAAATGGAATATGATAATGCTAGACTGCAACAGATGGAACAATCTCAAAATATCATTCCTGTCCAAGGTCTCAGTAATCAAAATGAATATTCTCCCCAGAGCTATTTATACATTTATAATCATGCAAGTGGTACTACATAAATTCTTCAAGCAAATACACATGTTTCTGGCCAAGTTCATTTAGGAGCCTAGAAAAACAAGAATATCAAGAACTATCTCTACCAAAGCTAAAAGGGGGTTTAAACTTAACTGTATTATACCATTATCAATAGTAGCAGATTACTAAAGATAGCAGAATTTGCCCCTTTAATCAACAAATGGTCTACTATCTGGCTGAAAATATATCATAGCTATATCAAATCTATAGAAATTAATCCTAGAGCTCTTCCTTTTCTAACCACAAAAGATATAACAGCTTATAAAATCATTGACCCTCTAAAACACTTCATTACTATACTCCAAAAGTTGTTCACTTCCCTAGATCTTGGGCCAGCAATGGACATATTTCAACCAATCCATAATAACCCAAACTTAAAAATTAACAACTCATTGATAAATCTCGACTACCCTTTATTAAAAGACTTGAGAATTCGAGATCTCTACCCTTACCACAACTATTTTTATGTATTTATTATTTTTATTTTATTTTACATTTGTTAACCGGGAACGTCCGACTGGATACATATCCATTTTCAGCGGAGGCCCGGGGAGAAAAGCTCCAAGTAACAGATAAACATTTAAAATGCAGGTTACAGTGATATTTAGCAATTTAACAAAAATGAAAAGACAAAAACAAAATAGGTTACATATTTAAGAAAAAGTTCAAAGTAAGGTAACATTTAGATATGAGAAAGACAACAACAAAGAGCGAGATGGAAAGAAATATAAAGGGAAAAAGAGTAGTGTGGGCATAGGAAAAGGATGATCATTAAGAAAGAAAGGAAGAATGAAATAAGAGAAGGGTAGGTTAGGTAGGAAGCAGCAGAGGCTGAAAAGGAGGTTATAGTCCTGATCATGGAAGCTAGAGAGATATAAAGGGGTAAAAGAATTTAATTGAAGAAGGGTAAGGAGAGAATAAAGGGGAACTACATTTGAGAGCTAATATGGATTAATAGATTCTTTGTGTAACGTTGGGTTTGATAGGGACTAGATAAGAGTGAGATAAGAGTGAGACAAACTTTTTGTCATAACTCAGACTGAATATTGTAACTATAAAATTACAGACTTGAGATTTCAACTTAATTTACCAAAATTGTACACAATTATCTTGAGACAAATTAGAGAAGTATGTTCCAAACACCTTCAAAACACCAAATTAAACAAGGTGGATATAACCAGTTGTGAAACTCTATGGAAAACAATGTTATACAGGAAAGAAATTATATCCGACATGTACAAATTAATAGCAGTGATCAAATTCCAATACAATATACTTATTTCTAACTAATGGCTTAAAAGTAACTTATCAATAACTAAACAACAATTAAATTGAGCTTTAACATTAACACATAAAGCTTTGCCTTTGAAAAGGTTAACTTATTCACAACTCATGATTAACAACAATGCATATCTTATCCCCTCAGTATTACAGAAATTTAATTCTTCTATTTCACCAAGCTGTCCTTATTGTAGGTCAAAGGAAGCATACCTAAATCATATGTTTTGGAGCTGCAAATGCGTATTTACATTCTGGTACTCATTAAAAATTCAACTACAAAAACAAGGCTATGAAAAAGCAATTCTTAAATGGGAATACACACTACTTCACTCCCCCCCCCAAGGAATATCCCAGAATCAAGCGACCATAGATATCACATTATTCCTATTAATGAAACTTTACATAGCATCCAAGGGACAGAATGAACATCAATTGGACCAAATTCAAAATGATGGCAATTAAACATATGCTAGCTCATAAATGGGTAATTGATGCAAAAAATAACAGTGTTACAAAACTAAAAATATGGGAACAGATATTTAACATTCTGCTAGCTTAATCCATCCACATTATCATAAAGACATAGGCATTTATGCGCAATGTTATACCTTCAACATCTATATAGATAGGTAATGACAAGATTTCTCCATAACAGGGTAAGCTCGATAAATGGATATAACAAAATGACTGATGGCACTTTTGTACGGTTGTAAATACTGATGTTTCATGTTGTTGTATAAATACTGTTCACCTTTAATTTTGTACCCAGTGTATTAATACATTGTTGATGCTGTTTGGTCTTTGTTTGGAAAAATTCAAAATAAAAAAAATTTTGGAAAAAAAAGAAAACTACCACAGTCATACCCTACTACAAGTATGGACCCAGGTAACTATAAGCCTATTAGACTTGCTAGCAATTATCTGTAATGCTATGAAATGCACTACTGTTGAAATAATTAACAGTATGGATAACCTTCAAACTCTTGATCCTAATTAAGCCTTCTTGAACACTCACCCAAAAAAATTACTAATGAAGTCTTAAATGTTAGCTGAAGTTACCCATAAAATCCTAAATGCAGATTTTAACCCATAGCATTGGCTTCTTCTTTGAACCTGATATCATATAAAGTTAATCTTGTGGTTTGTTTACATCCCTTCAGTGCACTGGAGCCAAGTTGCGAGTAGGTGTGGTTTTTATTTGTGTTAATAATGGACTTAATTTTATGCTCTTTTAGTTGGTTCAATTCATCCTAATTCTAATCATTCTGAATTTGTTAAATTCAGGTTATGTCTACTCACTTTAGCTGGTTTCTTTGATAAGGTCACATAACCCTTAGATGAGAGCTACATTTTTCACACTAACTACCTTAACTTTGCCAAGGCCTCTGACACCATTCCTCCCACAGATATCATAGACAACTTTCCACTCTCAGCATTACCCTTTACAGCAAACTGATTTAGGGTATTTCTTCTAGCTGCAGGGATGAGACAAGCAATGTTCTACAGGACTTAATCTTGGGTCCTCTCTTATTTGGCAATTACTGCTCACAAATAAAATGTGGCATCCAAACTCTTGGGCTAATTAAGCTTGCAGGTAACTGTAAATTAGGTGCAGTTATCAGTTCCCCACAAGATACCTATATTCACCTGCAAATGGTAGATCAGGCACATAGCTGGTGAGTTATGCAGTGGCTCAATTTAAATGCCAAAAAGTACACATAGTTACTTTCATTAAATCCCCTACACCCTTCTGTCATCATATTGTTTGTAATCCTCAAAACAGGCTCTATTATTTGGGACCTGGGCTCCTGCATGTATGATAAGCTCTCTTTTTAGCAACATGTCTTGGGTGGCATTAAAAAGTCTTTCTGCTTCACAGAAATGTATCAATTAGAGTATTTCATTTAGATCAAAGAATGTCCTTGCCCCTCTACTCTCTGTCATTATTAGACCTATCAATGACTAAAATGCACCCTTTGAAAATGTACCTATCAAATCACTTTATACAAGTTACAAGGCCCCAAAGTTTTCCAACTAAATAAATCTCCACTTTAGCCAACTTAATCTATCCTGATAAGTTACAATCCCTCTCCCTCAACTCCATCTCAGTCAAGCTCTTGAGAAGTGATCTTTGCTTATGGTTTCATGGTGAAAGACCCTGTGCTTTTTTGCCCTTATCTGCCTTCATCAAACAACCTAACAAATTGCCAAACTAAAGACACAGACCTCCACTGTAAGATCAACACTACCTGCTAGTATGGCAGGTTTCTTTCCAAATGCCTTTCCCACATTTGGAACAGACTACCCCATCCATCAAAAAATACCCCCTTAATTACCTTCAGAACCACCTTCAGCAGCTGAAGGAGTACATCGAAATCCATTGCTGGTATTAATGTTATTGATCTTCTGCCTAGTGGGAACTAGGCTTCTTTTGTCACTACCAGGGTACATCAGCTAACTCTTGGTAGTCATCTACATGCAGGCTTAGTGTTAACCTATGAGCTATAAGTCTATAGTCTAGAATACTTGTATTTATTCTACAGATGGCTACATTCTGGTGATAGCAGGAATACAGTCTCAGTGGACCAATTAAGAGATAAGGATTGATACTTTGGTGCAAGATGATTTGTAACAAAGGTAAGTCATCTTGTCCTACATCCTTGTCATGTGAGAAGCTAGTTTCATTTGCATTACAAGATATCATTCAATTTTAATATGCATTACATATTTGAAAACTGCTTCCTGATCTCTTTGTTTTCATCCCCAGAAGGAAGCAAAAATGTTCTGGTAAAGGACTGATTTTTGCATCAGTGCCATTCTATTCTATTCATGTAGTCAGAGAGTTTCCAGTTTGTAAAGGTGGAAGCAAGGGCATAGGAAGGGTGGGGTGAAAGCACTGGCTGTCCCGGACACAAGCTGTTAAGGGACATGGTCAGCCAATCAGTCGAAAGCATTATGCATGATCTGTAAGGATGCTTAAATGATGTGACAGTCAGTGTTTCAATGTTTGTTAGGAATTGGAGCAATGAACTACATTTAAGCAAAGCTGACTGCAACAATTTAGAAATGGAATTGTATGCATGTATGTATCTATTTAACTGTGAAGATTTGTTTGGGTCCAAAACTTTAAGGACATATTTTTTTGGTTTTCAAGCTGAAAGTTGCGGGAAGCACAATATCCAGGAAGCCAAAAACCCTTGCAACAGTTCTGCTGGGAAGGAAGTAGGGATAACAAATGACAAACATCAGGACAGAGAGGGATGAACTGGAGAATTGGCTGGGTGCCCTTAGGGAGGATAGCGCACAAGGATCTGATGGATCTCTCCCACCCTGAAATCTGACCAGAGTGCTGTCAGATTTCCTGACAGTGATCTTCAGCAGATCACTGATTGATGTAGAAGCACATGAGGACTAGAAAGCAGCAGGTGTGACTCCCTTGTACAAGGATGGAGCAGAAAACATCCAGGGAATGTTGGGCTTATTAGCATAACAGCAGTGGAAGTGAAAAAGTCAAAAAAGTGAAAAGTGTCAAAACGCTGGGTAATCCACAAACTGGTAGGAAGGAGAACAAAAGAACTGTTTATTCACAGACTAAGTGCTTTCACCCTGTGTCCATAGGGCATCATCAGAGTCAGTGATGACAGAAGTGAAAAAGTCATAGAGAATGTCCTCAGGGGAAGATAAGTAGTGTTTCTTGATAACAGCAGTCTCCGGGGCAGCAGTCTACACAGTTTCATGGCCAGACGGTGATGTGCATTAAAAACTGACCTATTTATATGACTGAGGTACAGGTGATCTTGACAAGTGTGTACCAGTAGACATGGTGAGCTGAACTTTAGCAAGACCTTTGGTCCACACAAGAGGGTGAGAGAAAACATGGAAGGTGGGTATAGGACCACACAGGAAGGTAAGAGAAATATATATGTAATTTATAAATATATATAAAAATATGGGTATAGGACCAAAACAGAGGAAATGGATAGCTGTTTTGCTGAATAAAAGGATAAAGAGGATTCTGGTGCCACAGACAGTGTCAGCAGTTAGGTTGCTCACTAGTGGAGCACCACAGAGGTCTGTCGTGGGGCCAGTACTCTTTAGTGTACTTGTCTCAAACATAGCTTAGAGAACAGCAAGCAGGATCAGCCTCTTTAATGATGAGACAAAGATAGGTGCAGTTGTAGAAGATGGTCTAAGAGTCTACACAAGGTTTGGACAGACTGACCAAGTGAGCAGAAAGGTGGCAGTTTAGATTCTTTGCAAACAAATGCAAACTATCCTTAATCCAAAACAAACTTGACACAAAGTAACAACTGAGGGCATACAATGATAGCAATAGAGCAAGAAAAGGAGCTAGAGTTTTGATCATATGTGGATTACAACAGCAGGAAGAAAGCGAGGTAGCAGTAAAGCAACCATGGCAACAACAAGCAAAGCACTGGAGTATGTCCTTAGGAGAACAAACTGCAGAGGCAAGAAAGTAACACTTTCACTCTAAAGGGCCCAGTCAGACCACACTTTTAAGTACTGTGTGCAGTTCTCAAGACCATGAAAGCAAGGCATAAGGCTGCTAGAAGGAATCCAGAGAAAAAATACCAAAACGTCGTAGGGATCTAAGCAGCCAAGTGCTCCAGATTGTGCGGAATGGTCCTCATTTGTGATAGATTAAGCCCACTGTTCCACTGTTCCGCAATGAGCAGCCGTTGCTCCGCTTTGTGACTTTAGGGATCTTGCAATAAAGAACGGAGTCTTCTGGGCTTGGTTTCTGCTAAGTGTATCATTATTCTCAGGCTGTGTCATTGTTTTGCATTACTGCAAATACGGGCGTCTGCATTTACAACTGCCATTTTTTTGTATAGCTACAAGTAACAATGTTATTTCTGAGGGATCGGATGACTACAGTTAAAGTAGTTACACACAATAAAGAAAGCTGTAGGCCACACAACATTTAAAACTGCAGGATATTTGTTCAAGAAGGTTACATGAAAATGTCAGAGCTGACTGGCTTAGGGATACATATGAGCTTTGTTTGAATGCTTGTATTTATTTTATTCAGTGTTTTTACTTGGCATGCCGCTCGGTTACTCGGATGTTAAACCGAAGAAGAATAATGTCATATTTAGTACTCTGTGAAACAGTAGTAAATGCAATTGATGTGCTTACTTATAGCTGAATAATAAAATAAAAAAATCAGGCTACAGCCCCCCCAGTCACACATATACTTTGGAGGAAATAAAGATAATCTCTGATCCCCTGCAGTCAGCTAAGTGACATACGAGATGCATTGTTCTACCTTCTTGACAGGTTGGGGCAAAGTGGATATCAAAGAACAGTCAGTTCCTAGATACACTATGCTTCTGCATCTTAGCACTCAACTGTTCTCTTATTTGGGAGAATTTCTGTCCCTGGTAATTTCTGCTCCTAGAGAGATTAATAGCTTAAGCTTAGAACACTGTAGGTCTGCTATCAGGCAAGTATGAAACAGATACAAAATGAGTAATAAGTTCTGTAGACAAAGAGGGAGACAGCTGGCCATAACTCAGATGGGAAAAATAAGAATATTTATTGTGCCCTTCACATACTTTGAGGTCTTGGGCAACCTCTGAATGTACAGGTCCTGAAAAAAAAAAAAAAAAGAAGTTATGTCTTACCATAATGTTCCATCTGTAATGTATCGTTCAGTCATTACGCATGGGTATCAGTTCCAACCTCGGAACCGAGCCGGCCATTTTCAAAGCTCGCGTCAGCTTCAAACTCTCAAGCTAAACTCTTACACACAATCCCCCTCTCCCTGTTACCTCAGATTGAGTTTGCAGGTCAAAGAGGTAGAGGCTACCTCTGGTCAAATAACCTAAAAGAACCAGATGGTGAGATCCACTAGAAACCACAGGAGGGGGAAGGAGGGAGGGTCGTAATGACTGAACGAGGATCAACAATACAGATGGAACGTTATGGTAAGACATAACTTCTTTATCTGATATTGTTAATCCTTGTTCATTCCTTATGCATGGGACAGAGTCCCCAGCTACCTCTATCCTTGGAGGCTCTCATGGAAGGACATTCCTGAGCACCATAGAACCGAAAGATGCTCTTCCCCTGGAGGCCAAGTCCAATTTGTAATGATTGATGAAGGTATGAGGCATAGCCCAAGTTGCAGCTGCACAGATGTCATGCAAGGAAGCTCTGGCATGAAAGGCAGCAGAAGTTGCTGCCGACCTTGTTGAATGAGCTTTCATGGTAGTAGGCAACGAGATATTACGTTGCGTATAAATGAAGGTCACACAGTCCTTCAATCATCTAGCTAATGTGACCTTAGCAACAGCAGATCCTAATCTAGGTCCAGAAAAGGCCAAAAATAACTGGTCAGATTTATGAAAGGGCCTAGTCCTGTTTAAGTAAAAATGAATTTGCCTGTGGATATCTAGGGTATGTAGGCAATACTCTTCTCTGTTTGAATGATTGGGAAAGAAAACTGGCAATTCAATGGCTTGATTAATGGACATTTCAGAGATCACTTTAGGGAGAAAAGATGGATTAGTTCTCAGAGACACTCTATCTCTATGAAAAATCAAGTAAGGACTCTTGATACATAGAGCCTGAAGCTCAGAAATACGTCCGGCAGAAGTAATGGCGACCAAAAACAAGGTTTTCCATGACAAATACTTGAGGTCGCAAGAAGAGGCAGGTTCAAAAGGTGGCATTGTCAGAGCTTGTAGAACTAATGATAAATCCCATGGTTGAATAGGTTCTCTAAAAGGTGGCTTCAGATGATTCACACCTTTTATGAAGGTCTTGCACAACTTGTGGGACATAAGAGAGGAATCTTGTACACCCTCATGAAAATTAGAAATTGCAGCCAAATGAACTCTAATGGTAGAGGCCGATAGACCCGATTGAAAGAGGTCGGCCAGATATTCTAGTATTATCGACACTAGTACTGAGAAGGGATCTACTTCTTTATCTTTCAGCCAACAGGTAAATCTTTTCCACTTGCTCAGGTAAGTAATTCTAGTGGAAGACTTATGAGATACAATGAGAATGTCATGTACTGGTAAAGAAAGATGATTCTGCCTGGCCATCAAGGGAATTGGAGTAGCCAAGCCATGAGCTTCAGGCTGTTCAAGTTAGGATGAATCAGGTTCTGTGGATGTGAGATCAACTCTGGGGTTGGATGGAGAATCCATGGTTGATCTAGTAGGTGAGGCCAAAGGAAGGGGAACCAAATCTGTTGAGGCCAGTATGGTGCTATGAGGATCACCTTGCTCTTCAACCGGCGGGCTTTCTTCAGAAACTGGGGAATGAGGGGAAAGGGTAGAAATGCATAAAGAAGACCCGAGGGCCAATCATGGACTAGAGCATCCCTGAGTGACTGTCCTGGAGGGGGAATCAGGGTGAAGTAGTTGCTGCATTTGTAGTTGGTCGGGGATGCAAAGAGGTCACAGCAAGGATGGCCCCAGCGGTGGAAGATCTCCGCCGCTATCAAGGTATTCAGGGACCACTCGTGAGGTTGCAGAATGCACCTGCTGAGTCTGTCTGCTATCACGCTGGAACTCCCGGGAATGTGCATTGCTAGAAGAAAATGGTTAGTAGCCATCACCCATTGCCATATCCTCATGGCCTCTCGACAAAGGAGGTAAGATTTGGTTCCACCTTGCTTATTGATGTACCAGACCACCGCCATGTTGTCTGATTGAATCGCAATTGTCCCAGATGGCAGCAGGGGTTGGAATGCTTGCAACGCCAGAAGCACCGTCCTCAGCTCTAGAACGTATATATGCAGATGGGCCTCCAGTTCAGACCAAGTGCCTTGGACTGTCTGTCCCTGACATAGCCCCCCCCCACCCCATCAGGGAGGCATCTGTTGTCACTGTGGCCATGGGTTGCTGGGGGGAGAAGGGGCGAGACCATTGGGACAGATTGTGTGTCATCCACCAATTTAAATCCTGTTTACACCTGTGGGTTACTCGAATCATGGCTGAAAGAGGATGCTGAAAAGGATACCATTGGGTAAGCAGTAGCCATTGTAGAAGCCTCATGTGAAACCTGGCCAGGGGAACAATGGTGATGGAGGCTGCCATGGAACTCAACAGCTGTAGAACTGAGTGAGCCATGGATTTCTCCCTCAAAAGGATTGGAATCAATTGTTGCTTTATCCCTAGAATTCTGTGTTCTGGAATAGCAGCTCTGCAGTTCTTTGTGTTCAAGATAACCCCTATGAATTCTGTCGACTGAGATGGAGTGAGATTGGATTTTTGCCAGTTTATGGTTATGCCTAGTCTTTGAGCAGTGAGGAGAGAGTATGCCAGGGCTTTTTCCAGTAGATGTCTGGTGGGGGTGGAAATGAGCCAGTCATCTAGGTATGGAAACCCCTGGAATCCTTGAAGTCACATGTGAGCTGTGACAACTGCCATGCACTTTGTGAACACTCTGGGGGCTGTAGAGAGTCCGAAGGGCAGTACTCTGAATTGGTAGTGACTGGCTCCTGCATGGAAGCACAGAAATCTTCTTGATGGCCTGTCCACTTTTATGTGGTAGTATGCATCTTGAAGATCTATCGAGCACATCCAATCGTCTTTTTCCAAAAGTGGGAGGATAGACTGTATTGTGACCATCTGGAATTTTTTTACTCTCACTAACTTGTTCAATACACTGAGATCCAAAATTGGTCACTAGTCCCCGGTTTTCTTTGGCACCAAAAATAGTCTTGAGTAGAATCCAGATCCTATCTGGTCTGGAGGGACTATTTGGATGACTCTCTGTCTTAGCAGCTTTTCTATCTCTAGTGCTGCTTCTTCCCTTTGACTGGGTGGAATGTTGGGAAGGTCTTTTGAAGGGACAGGACAAAGATCAAAGGGGATATGATAACCTCTGGTACTAATCCTTTGTACCCAGGAATCAGTGGTGATGATTAGCCAGGCAGAAGGGTACAAGGAGAAACGTACCCCAACCAACTCCAGAGGAAAGGAGTTGGGCCGCTCTTCAGGAGCGCGGGTAGGATTGACCAGGGAAAGAATCCCTGGAACCCTGGTTATGCAGACCCCCTCTGCCCCAAAAGGAGCATCTTCCCTGTGACTTTACCCCTCTGCCTCAAGGGGAGAACTCGGTCTGTGTGTCACAGATAGGACCCTGAGATTTCTTGAACCATATCTTCCCAAACTTGTTCAATACACTGAGAGAAAGCACGTTGAGGGGAAAAATAATGAACACTTATGGCAGAAAGGGTCTTACCATCCTGTTCACATCTGGCCTGTGTATTTTTAACTTTGGGCCCAAACAATGAGTAGGCCTCAATGGGAGTGTTAAGAAAGGAAGCCTTAAAGGGTTCCGCAAAATTGCATAAGCGCATCCAGGCGTGTCGTCTCAAGACCGCAGATGAACCCGCTGCTCTAGCTGCTCCTTCTGATGTGTGAGATATTAGTCACATAGAGGAGTTAGATATTGATTCAATGGTGGCCAGCTGAGAGGCCACTTTGTCACGGACCTCATCAGACATGGCACCAGCCAAGGTTTCAGAGAGCTCAGAAATCAGATCCCTTTGAAGCCTGGTAAAATGTGCCATATAATTCAGGGACCTGATAGTAAAGGTTGCTGAAGCAAAGGTGTGCTTCCTTATCCTGTCCAGGGCCTGGGACTCTTTGTTAGGCAGATGGACAGTCTGGCTTTCTTCTTCTGCCAGATCCTTTTTTGTTGTGGCCACCACCACCAAAGCATCCACAGGAAGACCTTTGGACCAATGGGGATCCGAAGCAGGAGGGGACAAAATCTAATCTGGCCTCCGGGGAATAGCTTCGACAGTATCAGGAGCCTTCCAAGCATGCTGCATGATGAGCTGGATAAGTTCATCGGCAGGTGGAGTAACCCAAGAAATAGGGGGCCAGGCGCGAAAGACCTGCAGGAACACAGATTCCTCAGAGGTCAGATTAGAGGACTGCCAGTCACCTCTCTGTTTCAGGATTTCAAGGGTATCACCAAAGGATACCTCAGAGGGTGACTGGGGGGATCCTTCCCCCTCATCGAAATCTGTGTCTTCAGTGAGGGACCCCTCTGTGGAGTCCATGTGCTTCCTCTTACATGAACTTTTCTAGTGGACTTCCTCAGTGGGAGAAGCTGGAGAAGACAGTGGAAAAGGAGATTCCTGTGGGAATATGTCCTGAGGCCCTTGCACCAGGTGTCCGCTAGGTGCGACTTGTGAGACCAGTGTACCAGAGGAGGGCGGAGGTATAGACAGTCCAGTATCACCAGCAGGAGCAAAAGCCTTCTCCATCAGTTGGAAGGCTGGTTCACCTGAAGAGGAGTGCATGTCTAGGACAGGGTCACCCCTCCCCTAAGTGGCTCAGCCTGCCGACCCAGAGTCCCTGGATGGCTGTGGAGCAGCAAACTATGTGTGTCACAACTGACATCCTGGGTCATAGCAAAACTTTCCAGCCATGAAGGCAACTGTGATTCCTTAGTGAGATCCATAAAGAGAACTGCAGAAGGGGAAGACTGTGCTATATCCATGGACTTCAAAGGCAATGAAGGAGGAGAATAAGCAGGGGTCTTTGGAGATGGGTGATCACCTCCCAAGGAAGGATAGTTCCTGAGGGGTGGGATACCTCTGGCCAAGAGCACCTGATCCACAAGACGCAACACATCATGTTCGGAAAGGCTTCTACTGGACCTCACGGAGACTGAGGGAGAAACAGACCTGTCCACAGAAGAGGCAAACTCGGTGCCCATCTCACCTCTCCACACCGAGGACAATGGTGCCAAGAGAGACTGGACTATGGGTGTCTGCACTGAAGAAGTCATCGGTGCTGAAGTCATGGTCTGCACAGACACAGGGATCGGTGCTGAAGTGGTTGCCGGTACCGAAGCTGAAACCGACAAAACTGGAGTCAACAATAAAGGCATCGGTTCCGAGGAAGATCTTGGAGCTGATGAGGTCAAGGTCTGCGCCGACTGAACGGTCTGTGCCGATACAGTGGTAATAGTCTGAACCGAGGAGCCCCTCGGTGCCGATATAGTGAAGGCTGCGGGAGAAGACAGAGCCGAGATCACTAATGGAGCCAAAGGCCTCGGTGCCGAAGGTCTAGGCACCGAAGGCACTGGGGCTGATTGAGTGAGCTCCAGAGCTGAAACTTTAGCCTTTTTAGGTTTTGGTTGGCGGGAGTCCCCAGCCGGGGATGAAGGCAAAGATTTAGCCTTGGTAGGAACATCCAAGATTTTCTTATGGACTCTAGGAGGGGTTGAGGCCTCCAACCCAGAAATAGCCTCTGAAAAGGGAAATTTAAGGAGTCCCTTCAGTAACAGCTTGTTTTTCCTTTCCAACAAGGTTCTATTCAAAATGTTATCACAAATAGTACAGGGCGGATCAACAGACAAGTGGGACACCCCCAAACAATAAACGCACAAAGAGTGTGCATCAGAAGTAGGTAGTTTGTGTCCACAATCAGAACACCGCTTAAACCCCAGGCTACCTTTCTTATCTGCCATGACAGCAAATTAATTAATAGAAAAAGGTACCAGCAATGGTACAAGAGAATACCCAAAGGTATGAGAAAAAAGGGAAAGATTACCAACGATGGTAAAGAGAGAATACCTCGCGGTAAAAGTGGTAAAGAAAAGAGCAGAAAAACCTGAAGAAAATATGTATGCTTGATTTGATAGGGTAAGTGACAATGAAATATAAACATTTCTGACAGAAAAGTAATCTGAAAGACTATTAAACAACAAATAACTGTACTTAGCTCAAGAGAAGTAGCTTGACATGACCGAATGGCAACGTGGCAAACAAAATCTGAGGTAACAGGGAGAGGGGGATTGCGGGTAAGAGTTTAGCTCGAGAGTTTGAAGCTGACGCAAGCTTGGAAAATGGCCAGCTCGGTTCCAAGGTCGGAACCGATACCCATATGTAAGGAATGAATGAGGATTAACAATATCAGATCAGGAGTTATGTCAGTAACACTTTTCTTACTTTTATGCCTCTGTAGCAGTTTGTGTGGAGAGAAGAGAAAAAGAAATATGCTACTTTGCAGTCATGGTGGGAACTGTGACTTTAGAGAGACTAGAATGTTAAAGTAATGAACAGAGGCAGGAACCTAGGGTTTAGCTAGCCATACTTAGTGTACTCAAGTGAGTGCATTCTTTCGAGCATATTGTAGAAATGTTACAGGTGCAACAACATAGAATGCTTAGAACATTTTAAACCAGGGTCTAATAAATAGTGCTGTCCAAAACATGCCTACCTATTAGGAATGTGTTTTGTAAAACTAGCCTTTTTTGACTATAATTGGCAACAGTTAAAAACAGCAAGTAATTTTCTGAAGAATGTATAGGCAGCAATTTAAAAACAGTACATTAACAATGGGATAAAATTGACTGATTGATGGAAAAGCAGTAGACATCTAAGAAGCATAGTACATTCAATGTTTGGGAGGAAAGGTTTGTAGTGAGTGACATCAAATGTGTGACAGAAGGGTAAGATTACAGATTTGGGGGATACGCTTCAACTTGGGAATGGAGTACTTTTCTGAAAAAGCAGAGCTT
Source organism: Protopterus annectens (assembly GCF_019279795.1). Lineage (NCBI taxonomy): Eukaryota > Metazoa > Chordata > Ceratodontiformes > Protopteridae > Protopterus > Protopterus annectens. Next base: position 1,109,104,441 of record NC_056735.1, on the reverse strand, counting down.
TTATTATTTGAAGAAATCAAGAAGTTCCCCAGGAGAGTTGGTCAAATGGAAGAAATGATTATAGTTAACAGAGTGAGGGAGAAGATGCAGGTATTTTTGGGTCTGGCATGGGGATGAATTATAACTTGGGAGAACAGGGGAGTAGCCAAGTAGAAAGAATTTGTTGATTATGACCAACATGAATAAAGGAACTAGGGGTAAGCAGCTGCCTAGCTAACGTGACTGTGATACAAAATGCAATATTTTTACTTATGAAGGTAAAAGTATCTTCACCAGGTTGTGTGCATCATAATTTTGTGGAAATAGGTCACTGCTGTCTGAACTATACTGTCTGTATATTGCATTTTATCAGTGGTTTCTGCTGACTTTGTTTTATTTGACATGTGCCCTATTGAATTTTTAAAATATATAGTATTCACTTAGTTCTTCTGTCAGAAAGCCCACTTCAACCAGGTCCCGTGGAAATGGTACATTTTCACCCAGTGCGGAAATAGGGTGTTCCACATTTTGACTGTTTGTCATACATTGATAGGGTCTGTGTTCCACATTGGCCTCTTAAGAGGTTGAGACCTATGGTAGGGATAGAGGGGAAGAGATATAAACAGAGACCAAAGGAGCAAAGACATTTCTCATGTGAAATTAGACGACCAGAAGAGACAGAGGAGATATATGGGAAGGGGTCATACTGAACAGAAAGGATAAAGAAAGAGGGGGAGAAGGCACAAGCAGCATATTGTAGGGGTTAATCACTTCCTAGATCTTGGAAAGTACTTGAGTGGTTTGCAGATCCATGGAAAGAACTACTAGAATTACCACTGGAGATGCAAATGGTAGTCATCAGATCATAGGGCAGGAAAAAAGGAAGGGTGAAGGTGGGCTGGACTTGAGGCAAAATGTTAAATGCAATTAAGGGGCAGAGTCAATTAACTTGATATCTCCTCCTGCCATCAATCAATTGTAATGTAATCTAATTGTAATTAGTGTCTAGAATGCAGACACTACTTTAACTACATTCAAATATTGACCAGCTAGCATGTGACAGTTGCCCTGGAATCATATACATTTTCATTGGAACTCTCATACCACAACATGAGAATGTGATCATAATCCTTCCCTAAGTCTCCAAAACAACGTAGAACTAAAGACTGGAACAGCAAATTCTCACAAATATTATTTAATTTTAAAGGCTAATAGTTAGCCCTCTATTTCAAGGCCTGTGTAGAATCTGCACTGTTCATTCTGCTATCACAAAGACTCCTCTCTAGCATTGTGGAAGAAGCTTTTCTATGAGGGGAGAGAGAGTGAAGTGTGATCTTCTTATAGCTAGAACACATTTCTGGTCTTCTTTCCTACAAATGTCCACACCAAAGGGAAAAAGCTCACACAGACAAACCGTTCAGTAAAAACTGCAAGAAATATCTAGCTGAGCTAGTCTTAACTGTTAAATACCTCAAATCTCCTGTAGTGGAGGTGCATGTGATATATGTAAAAAACGCCTTAAGTCAGTACTTCATAAGTTCAAGTTTGTTCCTACAGTATTTCATCCCAAAGGCCATCCACGAATGTTGGGTCCATTATTTGCTTATCATACACTTTTAATCCAAACCAATTGTCAATCCTGTTTTTGAAACTTGCAACAGATTCTGATTTCCTTATATTCAAAGGAAGCCTATTCCATCGTCATGTAAAGATATGTGTAATATATTTAGCTCTCAAAGAAGAACTTTTGAATTGTATGTGAAATCTACAGTTATCATGTCTATGAGTTCTGATATTGTGATTTATTGCTAGGTTGAGCATAGCCCAAAGCAGTTCATCATTAAAAACCCAATAACCAAATATAATTTTTTCTCTTGGAGATCTATAATGAATAGTGTATACTTTCAATATGAGGCATGTATCTTTGTAGGCTAATAGTTAGCCCTCTAACTATTTCAACATTCTTCTGGTGAGCTGTCTTTGTACACTCTCAAGTTTTGTAAGATGTCCATTATTGTTAAAATAAAATACACTATTATATTCCAAAAATGGTCTAATACAGGATTTATATGATTCTGCTATGCATCTGTTATCACTTAAAGATATATTTTCATTAAAAGGGCTGTAAAAGCTCTTGGGTCTGTTTTTTCTGGTTTATACAGATATGTTTTAGTGACTGGATCGTTATCTTGCTATTTTTTTAATTAAGTCTATATATCACTGGGCTAAAACATTTCCTTCCTGTTTTGGCTTACATGCTGACCTGATATACTGTGGACAACAAGCTGTAGTATCTGATTTATTTGGCTTCTTACATCAGCTTGAATTTTTCCTGAACACTCCCACCCTTTTGCTGTCTCTGGCTTTCATCGTTTATGGTAATCTGACTACCAAAGTCCCCCCTCCCCCTTTGATTGCTATTGTTAGTTGTGTAAGATGATTAAGTACTTTTCCCACCCATTGTTTTACATAGATCTGTCATATTGAGACTCCACTCAGCAAACAAGTATTGCTGTTTAGCTAACCTCCTTTACTACAACTCATCATTTTCAGAAAGCTCTCTTCTGCTTAGCATTATTGCCACACTCTGAAAGGGTCCTGAATATATGTTGTGCCATCCCTGTAAGATAAAATATTTATCTTACTGTTTTGCTCCTCATTTAACTGCTTTATCTGCCAACCTTTGCACTTTAAATTGTTTTCAAGTACCTAGAAATTGTATAGTTTGTTGACTGCTGAGAACTGCACTTTTGAGACATTTTACTGGCAGTGTTACTATGTAATTTGCTACTTTGTATTTTGGCCCTGCTGAACAGTATTCTACACAGTTTCCTTTGTTTTAAGCAGCTGTATAAATATATCATGTTTGTGAGGCTCTTGGCTGATTCCCACAGAGCTCACCAATGTGCCTCTGAAGTGATTTCCATGCATCACATGCCATCCAAGTACACATTAAGCACTTGTATTCAAAAATCATACTTCCAGAAGATATTTTAGTGATTAACTACTGATTTATTGTTTTATTTGTGCATTTATCTGTGTTTAAGGCTGAAATTACCGCATTTGCTCAAACGGTCTTGCTTTTGATATGATTGACTTGAAATCACCTTGTCTGGCTAGTTTATTATAGCAATAACCCACGCCTGGGTGTGGGTAATGCTGGATTTACCCATGGTTGGCGTGGTTTGGTCCCGAGGGACCAAACAAAGCCAACCGTGGGTAAATCCAGCATTACCCACACCCAGAAGTGGGTTATTGCTATTATACAATGACATTATTTAAGAAAATAAATAATTACTTTTCTTAAATAATGGCATTGTATAATGCCTCTTTACTGCCCTTCCACAGCTGTCTGGTATTCTGCGGCAGTTCTGATGTACTGCGCATGCCTACGCAGTACATCAGAGTTGGGCAAAAGCAACGGAGAACGCAAGATCTCCGTTGCTTTTTTTTACTGTTTCGCTATGTTAAATGGGTTTAACATAGCGAGACAGCTTTAAAATAAGCAACGGAGATCTCCGTTGCTTATTGTAAAGCTGTCTCGCTATGTTAAACCCATTTAACATAGCGAAACAGTAAAAAGCAACTGAGATCTTGCGATCTCCGTTGCTTTTTTTTTTTAAAAACTGTCTCCCTATGTTAAATGGGTTTAACATAGCGAGACAGTTGCTTTTTTTTACTGTTTCGCTATGTTAAATGGGTTTAACATAGCGAGACAGCTTTAAAATAAGCAACGGAGATCTCCGTTGCTTATTTTAAAGCTGTCTCGCTATGTTAAACCCATTTAATATAGCGAGACAGCTTTAAAAAAAAAAAGCAACGGAGATCGCAAGATCTCCGTTGCTTTTTACACACTGTGCCGCTATGTTAAAGGAGTTTAACATAGCGAGACAGCTTTAAAAATAGCAACGGAGATCTCCGTTGCTTTTTTTAAACCTGTGTCGCTATGTTAAACTCTTTTAACATAGCGAGACAGTGTTTTATACTAACGGAAAAAGTCTGGGCGACCGGACCTTTTTCTGTTAGTATATTGAGGGATTTACAACGGGCACGCTGGTTGGGCCGGCCAATCAGAGTGCATGTTTTAGGGGAGGAATTGTATAATTATAGTTATTTGTGGTAGCATACACTCTCAAGAAATCCTTTTGTGCTTTTACATTAAGAGGACTGAAATATTACATCTAGGTTCAGTATGTGGTGGTCTAGTCTATCTGAGGTAGAAAACACAGACATTTACCTTTAAAAATAGTACTGGGACTATAAGCTGCAGTTTAGTGATACATTGCACAAAGTTAAGCTCAGAGCAGCTAGCCTGCACATCTGATACCACTGATACCATATCCTAGCATTATTGTATTCTAGTCGCTAACCCTAGAGACCACCCTAGGAGAACTCTGTGAAGTCTAGTCCTCAAACCCTAATAGATCATTCTAATACAGGTCCAAGCAACATGGATATGCAATTTCCAAATGTCTCCATAGCCAGCTTAGTAGAAATTGGCATCCAGAATCATCATCATCATCATCATCATCCCCTTTTTTCCCATTTACATGGTGTTGGGGTATCGTATTAACTGTTGCCAACTCTCTCGATTCAGTGCCACTCTCCTGCCTTCTTCAACACTCATGCCTGACTGTCGCAGATCTTCTTTCACACAGTCCATCCACCTCTTTGCTGGGCGCCCTCGCTTCCTCTTACCTTCTTCCTGTCTGTCCCAAATCTCCCTCACCAGATTCTCTTCTGCTTTTCTACACATGTGCCCATACCATCGTAATCTGTTCTCTTTGATCTTTTCTGCAATTGGAGCTACTTTGGCTTCTGCTCTTATGTCCTCATTTCTTCGCCTGTCCCGCAGTGTGCATCCTACCACCTTTCTCAGGCACTTCATTTCCATCACCTATAGCTTCTTCAACTGTTCTGCGTTTACTGCCCAGGTTTCTATACCATACAGTAGTACTGGTCGCACCACTGTCTTGTACACCTTACTTTTCAGCTTCTTTGGCATTATTCTTTCATATACTACACCTGATACTCTATGCCAGTTGGCTGCAGCCCCTCTGATTCTAGCTTTGACCTCTTCATTCAGACTACCCTTCTCCTCAACCACCCCTCCCAGATACTTGAAGCTGTTTACCTGTTCCACTATCTTCCCATCTATCTCTATTCTCAGCTGCTTCTGATTTCTTCAATCTGCTGCCATTACCACTGTCTTATCTGTGCTTAGTTTCATCCCATGTGCCTTCAGATTTGCATTCCATTCTCCTATCCTTTGCTGAAGTTCTAGATCAGAGTCTGCCTGTACTGCCACATCATCTGCATACAGCAGCTTTGTTGCTCTGACCCCTCCAACCGGTTTGCTGATGTAGTCCATGGGCATCCAGAAACAATATATTAATTGTCTCATGTTCATTGACAAACTTTTAACCAACACAGTATGTCAGAGATGTCCATACACAATTTCCTTGGAGCCAAAAATCTTGCATACAAATAAGGTTGTCAACAACACAGACACTATCTCCACACACATAGAACATTGTATGCTGAGGCACTAAAAGACAATCTTCCCAAACCTCAAAGATGTCATAAGCTTGCAAACAGCAATGCCTATCCTCTGTAATCTCTAAAAAAAATAAACCACAAGCAACACCAAACTCTGCATATAAGCTTACACCCAATGGACCCCTGAAAGCAAAGCCCATAAGGCAAGCAAACACTTTACCCAGGACTCTTGCTATATGGGAATCCATTGAAGGCATGCAAACAGTTCAGCCATGAATCTTGTCATATGGGACTCAGTTGTATGATACACTGATTCCCCACATCAGACTTCACTTACAGAGAACTCTGCAATAGTTTCCAAGTGGTTCAACTGCATCCAGAGCCATCCAAGCTAAGATAATATTTGCTTGATTAACTGCACTTGTACTTGCCTTATACAGTGATCACTACTGTTTTGGGGCATTTCTAAAGTATTTATATAAATTTGTGGCAAAAACAGTCATTTTTCTGTTTGTTGACTTTTCTAGACTGTGTGCCTCCAAATCTCCTTGCAAATGGGTGAATTAGCCAGGGACTTAGTTGTTTTGTAGCTTTTTGTTGTTTACTCTGCATTTGAGAGCTCTCTTACAGTGATTTCACATTAAAAATGTCTTAATTCCAGAATCAGGCATCTTGTGGCAGAAGTTGTTTACTTGGTCTCTCTGAGTTGGAGAGCACTACAGAAAGCTCAAAGTGTGGTTGATTATTGGCTAGAGGGTATATGAATCAGTTTTTAAGCTTCTTTTCTCTGTGTGAACATTTCTACTGGGCTGCAGTGGTTAGCAGTGCCTTGTATAGTTGCAAACACATAGACAGTAAAATGTACTTATATTATTCCTAAGTTAGGATTACATCCAAAACCCATTAAACAGTGTGGCATTGTGCAGAAATAAGCTTACATCAGCTAGCTTGTGCTTTAAATAGCACTACCACATCCTAGCATTATATGACATCTTGCCTTTAACCCCCAAAACTACCATAGGAGACCCCTGATAACCCCCAGTCCTTAATCCTAAATAACCAACACTATTACAGGACCAAGCAACATGGATATGCACTTTCCAAATGTCTCTGTCACCAACTTGGTAGATTTGGGCATCATAAGACAGTGTAGAAATTCTCTCACTTTCTCAGGCAACCAGTTAATCATTAAAGAAAGTAACATGGTATGCGAGAGATGCAAATACACAACTTATTTGGAGGCAAAAATCTTGCATACAAAAGAGGTTATCAGAAATACCCACACTACATTCCTCCACATACCATTCACCACAAATAAAGATTGTCTTATGCTAAGGTGGTTAAAAGAAACCGTCCCACATCACAAAGACCTCCAAAGCCACCTCATGGAAGCATTGCCTCTTAGCAACTACTAAGCGCACATCAAAAGCAACACCAAACATCTCACATAAGCCTACATCTAATGGTCCCCCAAGTGCTAAGCCCAAAAGGCAAGCATTCACTTTACCTAATACTCTTGTCATTGGGAACTCCACTGTGCAACACACAGATGCCCCACTCACTGGGTTGGACAAGAAGAAGATAATGGTTAGTTGCCCATCTGGAGCCAGGATCTGCAATACCAGTTATGCACTCAAGTTACTGCACCCCAGGTACCGGTATGATTCTATTATTGTCCATGTAGGTGTAAATGACCTGAGACATACCTCACCAGACTGTATGAAAAGGGATATACTGGATTTCTCAAGCTATGTATCATAGTTAAGTACTGGCCTTGCATTGAGCAGCATTCTACCTTCCCCAAGGATGATGCCACAGTATGAACACTAAAACAGCCCTCCAAATGCAAAACCCATAAAGGAAGCATGCACTTTGCCTAAATACTCTTGTTATTGGGGACTCCATTGTGCAACACACAGATGATCCACTCACCTAGTTGGACAAGAAGACAACAGTTTGTTACTATCTAGAGCCAGGATCTGCAATGTTACACATGCCCTCAAGTTACTGCACCCAGTACATAGTCCATGTAGGTGTAAATAACCTGAGACATACCTCACTGGACTATATGAAAACAGACATAATGGATCTCCCAGAATATATGTCACAGATAGGTATGAGCCTTGCATTGAGCAGCATTCTACCTTCACCAAGGATGATGCCACAATATGAACATAAAATGATGGATTTTAATAATTGGCTTAGTTTCTGGAGTCAGTCCAGGGGGATCCAATATCTGTCAGCATGGGAGAACATGGCCAAAAGACCATGTCACTTTGCCAAAGATAGGTTGCACCATACCCCTGGTTTCAGATATAGGCTAAAACTTTATTCACCCCTTAGAGCCTTTGTTAGGCTATGCCAAAAAGACAAAACTACCAACATAGTTATAAAGTCTACAAGTAACTTTAAGTTGTTACTGCTCATTGCTCAGAGATTAACCAAAGCCCTCCTCACTCTAGAGAATGTAGACATTTGTGCCACGACCGAGACTTGGTTTAAAGCTGTAGAATGTACTCCAGAGGTGCAAAGATACATTGCCTGCCACACACTTAGACCAACAACAGCAAAGACTGGGGACAAAGGTGGAGGTGTTTTAATCTATGTTAGCAATAAACATACCTCTCTGTTGATTAAACAGGATGATACCATGGAGCTAATCCACAAGCAAGTCACCATAGTTAAGGCCCCTCCCCATATCATTGCACCATCTATGCCTCTACAGTCTCATGACTGTTGCCTAAACCTGCTAAATGCACTTACCATACAACCGAACACCCTATTCAAGGGTGACTTTAACTACCCCTCTATAGACTGGGAAATGTACTCTGCCGCAAACTGACAGGCACAATGCTTTATTAACACAAACACATTGAAGCAGATAGTGCATGCTGCAACTAGGGGATCAAGCATACTGGATCTGGTACTCAACATGGGAAAACATTACCCCCCCCCCCCCCCAATGTCACATCCTCACTACTGAGGTCGGATCACATATTTGTCTCATTCTAAGTAAAAATCAACCCAGAAAAATCCAGCTAAACCATGAACAAGAATTATTCAAAGACAAACTATGTCCTATTAACTGACAGTTTATCAAAATTCAAGGCTCCCCTCAACACAAGACCATAGCTACATATGCAGGATTATTCTCAGAGTCATTATACAAACTTGTGAATGGCTGCATAGAAGCTGCTGTACCTATCAAAAATAAATACAAAACAATCACAAAAAACAACCCCACTGGTGGAATCATGCAGCATCTCTTCACCTGGCTAAGGCATTTGATACAATACACCACTCAGGCATAGCTGACAAGCTGTCTGAGCTAGGTGTAAACCCTTACGTAAGTTGATGGCTCACAGACAGGACCCAAGATGTCAGGATTGGTGAAACCACCTCCACCAAAAGTCCAATCACCAGTGGAGTACCCCAGGGTTTGGTATCTACTTCTCTGAAGTCAAGGCTAATGTTAAAGGCCTCTGGCTCACCAAGTCCAAGATGACTACAATCTGGGAGCTATTATAGATTCCCCCAAGACAAGAACATCTTGCAAGTGGGTTTAACAGAGACAAATGACCGGTGCCAAAGACATGACCTAAAACTCAATGCCAAAAAATTAATTATAATGCCCTCTGAGAAACTGGGAATGCAAGTTAATTATTCCATCAATAAAACACCCCTAAGATTCCACCTAGTAGTAAGTGATTTGGGAACATATGTAGACAGAAATCTGGCCTTTGACCAACATGTAGCTGAAATAATAATAAAGTCATTCTGTCACCCAACTTATAGATAAGGGTATGACTTCCAGGTCCATTGAGAGTATAGCACCACTCTACTCGGACCTTATCAGACCTATAATTGAATACAATGTCCCCTTTGAATGTATCTAGCCAGACACTTTCTCACCAGGAGAATTCAGGGCATGAATACTCTGTCCTACACTGATCTCCCAAAGGCTCTATTTCTGTATTCATTCTCCTACAGGTTGCTAAGAGATCTTTGCTTGGCTTACAGGACGTCCTCAGACCCAGCCTTAATGGATCTGTTGCACATGCACAAAACAAACAGCACCAGAAACACTAGATCCAGGGATCTGACCTTCACTTGCAACATAAACAGAACATAACGGAGAAACAGATATGTGCCCCAAAGGATCCCTGCACTATGGAATAGGCTCTCCATCCATGTAAAATACTGTTCATCCCTGACCCCTATTCAAACAAAAGTTTGACAATTGGATGGAAAATCATAAATTTACTCCCAGTCTGGTCTCCATGTCCCATATAGATAGAGGCCATCAATAAGAAAAGTATTACCTAACTAACATCTCCCACACAAATCCTTCGCTGTCTGCCTACTAAGATGCCACCCCGTATGATACTTGGGACCCAGATCATTTGGGGTACATCATGACTAGCCTTGTAAGGGCCCTAGTGGTCATTAGTCTAGTAACAACCTATGAACCAGACTGGATAAGGAAAATTATAGTCGGTTGCTTATATGGAGCCAGGATCCATCAAGTCACACACACACACACACACACACACACACACACACACACACACACACACACACACACACACACACACACACACACACTCAAATTATTGAACCGCAGGTACCAGTATGATTCTATCTTAGTCCACGTGGGCATAAATAACCTGAGACATATCTCTCTGGATTATATGAAGACAAACATTATGGACCTCTCTGAATATATGTCTCAGACAAGGTATGTGCTTTGCATTGAGCAGCATTTTACCTACACCAAAGTTGATGCCACAATCTGAAAAAAAAAATGATTGACTTTAACAACTGGCTTAGTTTCTGGTGTCAGTCCAGGGGAATATCAATATCTGCCAGAATGGGAGATATGGTCAACAGACCACATTGCTTTGTCAAAGGTTGCCTGGACCTGTCCCCCTTGGGTTTCTGGCTATTGGCTAAAATTTTATGCATACCCATAGAGCCATTTTTAGGCAATGCCAAAGTAACAGACCTAATGACATAGCAAAAAAAAAAAAAACCCAAAGGAAAGGTGTTAGCGTTTAATGCTAGGAACCTTAACAAGAAACTCCAGATCATCAGATGCACAGACAGGAACTAAAGGTGGATGTGTCTCAATCTACATTAGGAACATGTATACCTTAAGGTTGTTTAAACAGGATGATACCCTGGAGTTCATCCACAAGCAAAACATCTTAGATAGTGTCCCTTACCACATCTTAGCAAGCTATAGGTCGCCATCTGTGTCTCGAATCTCACAGCTCTTATCTAGACCTACTGGAGGCACTTCCATCCAAATGAGCACTCTGTCCATGGGAGGTTTTAGCTGTCCCTCTATAGACTGGGAAACATACACTGCCTCCAACTTATAATCACAATGTTTTCTGGACGTTATTAACATAAATGCCCTTAATCAGTTAGTGAGCATTTTAACAAGATGTAGAAAAATACTGGACCTTGTTCTCACCAATATGGACGAGCACTGCACCCCCACCTCCTCATAACCTTGCTGGTGAGGCTGTCTTGTTCAAAATAAAAATCAACTTGGAAAACCCAACAAACTCTGTTGCAGTTAGAAACAGTTCTAAAGCAGACTACATCCTATTAGTTTGTCAAAATTCAATGCCCTTCACAACACCCTATAAAGAATTATTCATAGAAACACTGTAACATGTAAATGCCCGCATAGGTGCTGCTGTACCTACCAGAAGTAAGACCAAAACAAAACCCAAAAACATACCACACTGGTGGAATCCAAATCTTAACAGGAAATGTAACAAAAGGAAAATAAGTCACGTCCAAAGTCAGAAAAAGTAACTCATAATGACGAGTTAACTGATAAAACTAAACAGGAAACTAAGAGAACAAATTAAATCCAACAAGGCTAATTACAAGGTTAAGAGCTTCTCAGGCAAAAGACAACCACAAGACCTTCTACAACTATGTCCAAAACATCAAAGGTAAGAAACAGTAGTGTGCAGAATGGGTAATAAATGGTACAATCTTCACTGAGTAGAGTGGCATTGCGAATCTGCTGGCAAACAAATTCAGCTCAATCTTTACCTCCAACTCCCCCCCCCTTGTGAAATCCCTGCCATAACCCCCCCCCAACTATCCACTGGGGACAGGTCATAGTGGCATTCACTAAGGCTAAAAGCACGGCCTCAATGAGGCCCAACAATATCCTGGATTACCTCCTAATTAGCCTAAAACATGACCTATCAGGACCATGTGAGCACAACTACAGCCTCAAAACAGGCTATGTGCCAAGCAAATGGAGGATAGCAACAGTTATCCCCCTTCACAATTGAGGACCATCACCTGACCATGGAAACTACAGACCCATTAGTCTGACTAATATAATATGCAAAGCCATAGAACAACTTATCATGGAAATAATCAACAGATATTGGCAACCTACAGACACTGGACCCACCCCAGTTTGCTTTTTGTCAAAGGAATGTATTGCCTACTTAACCTGGTAGACTTCTTTGAAAAAGTAACCAAGGCAATGGATGAAGAGAAAACAGTGCATACCAGATACCTAGACCTCGCTAAGTTGTTTGACACAATAACCCACTCAGGTATTGTGGACAAACTCATCAAACTAGGCATAAATCCCTACACAACTCACTGGATTGCCAGCTGGCTCACAGATAGAACCCAAGAAGTCAGGACTGGTGAGATCACCTCCATCAAGAAGCAGGTCACTGGTGGAATACCACATGGTTCCAAGCTGGGCCCACTCCTGTTTGGCATCTACTTCTCAGAGGTAGGTCAAGGCTAATGTCAAGGGCCACTCGCTTTACCAAGTTCTCAGACAATTGCAAATTGGGAGCTATCATAAATGCATCCCATGACACTAGCATCCTGCAAGACAGTCTAGCACAGACAAATGACTGGTGCCAAAGCCAGAGATTAAAACTCAATGGAAAGAAGTGCATTATAGTGCCTTTTGGGAAAACATCTACTCAGGTAAATTACTCCATCGATAAGACACCCTAAGAGTTGACCCGGTAGTTTGACCAACACGTAGTTAATGTAGTAAGAAAATCTTTCTATATCACCCAACTTATAAGCAAGGTTATAGCATCTGGGTCCAAGGAAATTATAGTACCAATGTACTTGTCCCTTGTCAGACCCATGTTCCTTCAGCTTCTACCTGACTAGGCATATGTAACAGTTGGAACAACCACAGAGGTTCTTCATCAAGAGGATCCAGGGTATTAATACACTGTTCTATATACATTGCCTTAGAGCCCTGTCTTAGTACTCGGTCTCCCCCAGGCTGTTCAGAAGAGATCTGTGCTTGGCATATAAAGCATCCTTATATCCAGCCCTGATGGAGCTTTTGCACATCTGCAAAATAAGCAGCACCAAAAACCCTAGATCCAGGCATTTGAACTTTGCTTGTGAAATAAATAGAGCATGCTGGTGAGACAGATATGTGACTCAAATGATCCTCATACCATGGAATAGAGTTCCCATCCATGTGAAGCACAGTCCATCCCTAAACCTATTCAAATGTAACTTTGGCTATTGAATGGGAAATCTCAAATTCATACCTAGGCTGGCCCCCATTGTCTCTCATAGACAGAGACCAACAGTAAACATTCCCTAATTAATATATCCCCACGTACCTTTTTCGCAACATTCTAACATACCTCTCCAAAAAAAACATGCCCCTCACCCCATCCCACCCCGTTAAGATGCACATGTTATAAGGGGATGCAACTGGGTTGGGATGCATGGCTAGGCTTATAAAGACCCTGATGATCATTAGCTTAGTATATAACTATGAACCTATGAACATCCCAAGATGTTTCATAGCTTTAGCAACAATAGTGTTAACATGCTTGGTTAAGGACAAATTAGATGAAAGTTGAATGCCTAAGTCTGTGAAATGATCAGCTTTATTTGGAATCTTAGTGAGTAACGCAATAGGTTCTCTGTTAATAAATTTACCAAAAAACATTTTTTTGAAGCTATTGATACTGAAATTAATGTCTGTGTTATTGGCACAAGATGAAACTTTTGTCATATATTTATTTATGTTTTTATAATCATTTGTAGAAGGACAAACCTTAGCACGGCCGGCCTTAGGCATAGGCGAACTAGGCGCCCGCCTAGGGCGCCGTAAATGTCAGCCTCATAAAGGGCACAGTTTTTATTTATTTTAATTAACGAAGTTTGCGCCCTTCTCAGTGTCCTGCCCTGCTGAAGTGTAACTGGAAGCCAGAACTCTGGGGGAGGGGAGTGAGCGCCCTCCCACTTAACAGCTGCAGGTTGGCCAGGACAGTTAAAAAAAAAAAAAAAAAAAAGTTACTTCGCATTTAATGCCTCGTTGCTCTATTTTTTTCATATATACTGACTGACTTTGTGAAATCCTTTGTTTTTCTGGTGTAGCCCACCCCCACTTATTACCTCATATCCTGCCTACTTCTACATAAGTCCCCTAGAACCAAGGGCGCCATTTTTAAATCATCTACTCGACCCCCTTTGTCCCGCGGCTTAGTGATAGCATGCACACCAGGTAAGATGCAGGAATTAACTGTTGCACTGTTGAATCTTACTCTTGAGAGTTAGTTTCGAATGGAAATGCTTTTGACTGTGAAGAACTGTGTTTAGAAGACACTGAACTGCAAGTAGGGACAATACAAATGTATTAAGATTGTCGTGTTGCTGATACCGCTATCCTTCCGTATTGCATAGTGTTTTAGACTGTATCAAACTGTAATTAGCTTCTGTTAAATGTAGCATTTATATCTTGCTGCCACAGACTTTTCTAACTTATTTGGTTGAGTTTTATTGTAATATTTGTTTAAAAAACCCTGATTTTCTGCTCTATTGCTTTAATATTGTTACAACATAGCAGTTTCGTTATTTTTTTTTTTTGGTATGTGTCAACATGTATATAGAAGGAGAATGCTAAATGTAATGAGCTGTTACATTGCTTCCAAGGTACGGGGGGACAACTCTGCATACAGCACTGTGAATATGAATTTTATTAGATTTCTGTGTGCTTAAACAAATGGAAGTAGTATGAAAATGTGAAACTGAAAGCTGCAAGCTGCATAGGGTAATGTCCTTTTGTAGGTAATACAATGACATATGAGATATTGTATAATATTAATACAAGTCCATAAATGTAAGTTATTAAAACAGAAGTAAAATCAATGTTGCAGACCATGTTCTTAGAATGGAAGGTAGTAAAAGTATAAAGAACTCAGGTGTCTTCTACATGGAAATGTTGAACAGTAGTAGTGAGAGAAGTATGTTTTTTTTTTTTTGTAAAATATCTAGAGTCTGAGAGATAACTTATTTTCCTACAGGGTCTCAATACATCTCACCAAATAATTTTACTGTCATTGTATCAGGAGCCAGGATATCACAGTTTTATTATTATAATAAAAATGTAGTCTACATCAGATTAGTATGAAGAAATTATCATTTATACTCATGTATTATGCAAGAATTGTAGGCCAAATATTTGTCTTAAATTGGGTTCCACTTAAGCACAGATCTTATTAAAGTAAGGAATGCAAATACTGGTATTTTAATTTGCTGCTGTTATTAGCCACATAACCTCACTTCATTCACTGTAAATTATTTTTTGTATCCATCTTCTCACCATTGATATGTTCCCCTTATTCCCAGTCATCCCTGGCTGAATTCTGATGAGGGTGGGCCTCACTGTCCAGGGAGAGAATGATCTTGGAGGTCTGTGACCTCTAAGACTGCCAATCTTCCTTTAAGATGCATGAAAGCTTGAGCGCAGTCTTCATGTAATCATGAATGCATCTAGGGTTGGGGGATTTTTAGGTATGCACAGAAAGGGGAAACCCTAACTTGCCAGAGTTAATATATTCATTGCAAACATCACTACCCACAGCATCAACATGTTCTCACTCTCAGCTATTGAATGAATGAATAAATGAATTAAAATCTGCCTTCAGCCAAAGACACATGTACAGGGTTCACTAGGGTGCACCTTGGCTGTAAGCATAACACCAGTCCCTTCATCTGGGATTGGTGAGCTCACATAAACCACTCACTCCCACTCCCTAACCTGGCTCCTCCAGTAAGTAAACCCCTTCCTCGCAAGTATGGCAAGTCAAATTGCACCTTCTTTTGCAGGCTATATGGGGCAGGCAGGTGGCCCAAGGGAGGTGCTGGGAATTTAGCCACTGCTGCCATTGAGGAAATCAAACACTAGACTACAAACTACCAGACACACCTTACTAACAAAATTAATGCTGGTCTTCACCAGGCATAATATAATTTGTCATAGGAGGAATCTTTGAGTAGCATGAACAGTGAAGACATTCAAGGCATTTTGAAAGCTAGACAGTATAGTAAGATTGGAGGCTTTGAAAGAGTTTTGTTTTAAATCTTGTTATTTAAATTGAGTTCCAGTCATTCTGTTTCTAGATTGCATAGTATGGTTCTGTAAATAGTCATGAAATACTATTACTATTGGAGATAGGTTTGTAACTACGGAATATAAAGAATATGGAGTCATTTACTACAAATATTTGGTCTTTTAGTAATCTCCAGATCTTTATGTGCAATTTTGGATGCACCTCATTGTTTGGCTGAACTTGCTTTAGTTGATCTGTGGTGTTTGTTTGTGGGTTTGCAAGTGAGACTTGTTTCTGCCAATGGTGTGAATTTGGTTATTTCTGACCGGTCACACTTTATAAAAAAAAATGACTGGACAGTTATTTGTGGCAATTATTACTAATCCGATTACTTTTTTTGAAGTTGTAAATTGTGATGTCCCCTATTTATTGACTTATTTTAACCAAAGAGTATGTGTATAATGTAACATATAACGATATATACAAATGTGTGCAAGGAGTCTGTTTTGAAAACAGCCCAAATGTAAACTTAATCCTCCACTGACCAGATGCATTTTCTATAAATATGGGTTTTCATGCAGTTTCAATGGCAAATAATTTTACTCTTCATGCCAAGCCTGTTTTCATTTCAAGATTGTATTATTTATCAAATAGCTGTGTTTGTGCTATTCTAGCTTAAGCTTCTGTACACAGGGAGGAGAGAGGTTGCTATTCTACTTTCCTGAGCTGTAAGGTTTGCTCGCCTACCCAGAGTAAATTAAACTGTTTAAATTAACCTAAGCAACCCTTTGAACTAAGGCACATATAGAAGACATGACTTTTATAGTAAAGTATGTGTAAAAGAGCAACAGATAAAGCAGGTTTATTAAAGGAAATTTCCATCTTCACTTGCAGTTTAAACTACATTACAAGGTATCTTTTCTTCAATGCATTTAAATAATTAAAGGAAATGACCGGACTGGCTTTCTTGGGGAATGAATCACTGGAGTGGCTTTTTTGGGGAGTGACCTACCTGTGGGCATGGCTCGTAGGGGTGCTTCGTGAGCATGACGTGGGTGGGGTTTAAGGGGCGCCGAAGCACTACTTCGCCTAGGGCACCATATCAGCTAAGGCCGGCCCTGAACCTTAGTTTACAGACGTTCACATATTTGTTCATTCATCCACTTTTTTTATGTCAGGAAAGGAAGCGAATATGATACCACTGATCCCTATGAAATACCTGCAGTTACATAAGGAGAAAAAGAACTGTTACTACTTGCTTCCTGTCAAACATCCATTCTATAATCCAGTTGATTAAAGACTTTCAAAAACTGAGGAGTGTGGTAAAGTGGTAAAGTATCTAAAGCTTTGGCAAAATGTAAATAAATAACAATACCAGGCATTCCATTATCAAGTACATCCGTAACAAGATCATAAAATTTAACTACCATTGTTGAAGTAAATTTTCCTCTAATAGAACCATGTTGATATTACTTATCATTCTGTCGTATTCTATTATTTCCACTAAGCACCTTTCAAAACACGTCCCTAAAATACATACTTAACACTGCCCAAAACAACGTATAGGACGATAATTATTCATATCAATTGTTTTGTACTTCTGATATATTGGAGCAACCACTGATAACTGTCATGTCCTATATACAATACAGGTCCTGAGCAAGGAATTAAATTAAAAGTTTGATCAATTTTTATTTCTGTTAACAACACTGAAAGGTTACCATCTGCTCCTGCTGATGTTCTATTCTAGAGCTTATCTAAAGCCTTTATAATACTGACTAATGCAATCTCAGAACAAGTAGTTCCATAAGTACTTATCTTATCAAAAGAAAACTACTATTACCCTTTTCATTGGTTATGATAGAAAAGTGTGCTTAACAAATAGATTAGATATATCCATAGAATCTTGTAGTATGGAACCATTTAATTCAATTGTCATAACTAGGTTAGATGTCTTCCAATGACAGTTAAAATATTTGTAATACTTTGATTATCTGAGGAAGCTGACTTAATCTCAAACTCCTATTTTCTCTCTGTGATTTTAATTTGTAAAGCTTTAGTTACTTTGTTCAGATTATTCATTTATTCTGTAGGTATTCTGTAGAAAATATTTTGTTCTTTAAGACTCTCCTCTTCTTTTTCTTATAAAGTCTTATCAAAGCTTTATTCCACCAACAAGGACATTTATTTTGTGATTTATGTATAGTAATAGTAGACTTAACTTCATCACTTATATATTTTCTAAAGCAGTGAATCCATATCCCACACATGATGATGCAACAGTCCAAGCCTTACATACATTATTTTTAATAATTCTGTAATATTACAGTATTTATGGGTTATTTTCCCTACCAACAAAATGCTTTGTGAACTTAATGTCAAAACCTAAAGAGTTGTGATTTGATAATCTTAAAGGCATGACAATGTTTATGTCAGATATTGATTTGATGTTATACTTCTCAACTGTCCAGATTTTCACAGAATGTTCAGATTTCTGCTTCATATTTTTGGTCTGTTCCTCATAAAACATGTGATTTTCTGGCAAATCACTGAGGACTGAAGTCAATAAATAATGGTATACATTTAAGTTTCATACTTCATATCCTTCAGAAAATGCATGCTAACACAAATCCTGTTGTTTTAGCAACTTTCTAAGTTTATAAGAGCAATATTTAAAATCGGTCCTTATTTTTGCGCCTTTGTCTCCCCATTATTTTAGGCTTTGTCCTGATTTCTTGCTCTTAGAGGTCGAGAGGTATGGTTGATATCATTTGTTAATATTAATTCCAATATATAATCATTATGTTTTGTCAATGACCAGTTGTGTCAAATTATAAAAATTCACCGTGTCAGCAAACTTTCTTGAAAATTCAGTTTTAGTACAGAATGTGTTCCAATCAATCTTGACTTCTGAAAATGAATTCTGAATGCCCATGAATTTTTGCTTTTTAAGTGTTTATGGGTATATTCAGGTCAATAAAGTCAAGCCCACTAGCTGTAGACATGCCAGTCTGCAGTCCCCTTATGCTGCACTGACAAGGTCAGGAAAATGCCACTACTGCTAGTGACCCAATTGGATTCCTCTGTGCAACTCCCCAGTCAGGAGCCTCCTCTGAAGGAACAACAGAAGCTACCAGTAAGCTCTCCAGGTCACCTCCCACAAAATAAATATTGATACCCTATAAAAAGGCTGCCTAGGTATTGTTGGGGACCCAGCAGTAGGAGGGGAGGCAGGTGCAGGGTGCAATGGATGCTGTCAACCCACATCTTACTCCACAGCTGACACTGCAAAATATAGTAACATACATGAAATATAATTTCAGTCAAGTCCTAGCCCAGTTATTGTACCTTGAAGAATAATATATAAATTATGAGTTCCAGCTACTGAATTCACATCTTTTATACCAACTATTTTCATGAATTTCTTCAGAAATCTACCTTCTTTTGTTATATTTTCTTTTCTAGGTCACTCCAGATGCAGCCTTATTGTTGCAAATCAAATTCCAGTCCCCACCTATAAGTAATATTCTCTGCTGAAAGCTGATTATTTCTCCCAATTTTTAAGCTCCAAAATAGCATTTTTGGGTGGAATATAAATACATGGCAGAGTATCCCTTATCCCTTGCCAATAGCCCCTTACTACTACAAATCATGTTCATTATCATCAGCAGCAGCAGCATCAACCTCCTTCTTTCCATTTTCTACATGGCATCAGGGTGTTAACTGTCGACATCTCTCTCGATTCATTGCCACACTCCTGCTTTGTTCGATACTCATGCCTGACTCTAGCAGATCTTCTCTCACACAATCCATCCACCTCTCTGATGGCTGTCCTCATTTCCTCCTACCTGTCCCAAATCGTCTTCACCAGATTGTCTTCTGCTTTTCAGCACATGTACCTGAACAACCATAATCTGTTCTCTTTGATCTTTTCTGCATTTGGAGCTACTTTGGATTCTGCTGTTATGTCCTCATGTCTTTGTCTGTCCCACAGTGTGCATTCTACCACCTTTCTCAGATACTTCATTTCCATCAGCTCTTGCTTTCTCATCTGCTCTGCCTTTACTGCCCATGTTTCTGTACCATACAGTAGTACTGGTTACACCACTGTTTTGTATACCTACCTTTTCAGTTTATTTGGCTTCCGTCTGTCATGCACTACCCCTGACACCCTATGCCAGTTGTCTGCATCCCCTCTGCTTCTTGCTTTGACCTCTTCATTCAGACTTCCTATCTCCTCAACCACCTGTCCCAAATACTTGAAGTTGTTAACCAGTTCCACTATCTCCCCTGCTATCTCAATTCTCATTTTTTTCTGATTTTCCCAATTTGCTACCACAACTACTGTCTTATCTGTATTTATTTTCATCCCATGTGCCTTCAGTTTTGCATTAAATTCTCCTATCCTTTGCTGTAGTTCTTGCTCAGAGTATACCTGTAATGCCACATCATCTGCATACAGCAATTTTGTTGATCTGTTCCCTCCAACCTGTTTGCTAATGTAATCCATCACCAGTATGAACAGCAGTGAGCTCAGCTGAAGCCTAGTGCACACCCACAGAACCATTCTGCGAGACCAAACACTGTTCATACTTGAGTCATTTGGTCCTTGTACATAGCTTGCACTACTTCTACCAATATTTCTCGGACTTTGAGCGACCGCATTCCTGCACAAATCAGCTTTCTTGGGACCTTGTCATATGCTTTCCCCAAGTCTAGGAATGCCCAAATGGACTCTTTCGTCATCTGTAGCTTCTTCTGAACTGTCTTAATGCAAACATCGGGTCAGTTGTGCTGCATCCTTATCTGAATCCAGACTGCTCATCACCCATCTTACTTTCTACTATTTTGCATATCTGTTTATCAGTTACCCTCTCCAGAACTTTCATGCAGTGTGACAGGAGATTGATATCTCTGTAGTGGCCACAGTTGTGACTGTCCCCTTTTTTCTCTTACATTGGCACTAGTATGCTTATTCAACAGTCATCTGGGATATGCCTTTCTCTCCACACTGCTATGAGTGCCCTCAGGAGCCATTTCTCCCCTATCTGACCCAGCATTTTTATCATATTTGCTATGACCTCATCTGACCCTGCTGCTTTCCCTGACTTCATTCTCCTTAATGCTGTTCTTACTTCTTCTAGGGTGGGCTCCTCTTATTCTCTCGTTGTAGGCTGTGTCTGGGGCAGTGCAGCATCTGTGGGTTTTCTTCATTCAGAAACTGATGGAAATACTCCTTCCATCTGCCTTTGATGTCTTGTGGACTGGTGAACAGTTTTTTCTGACATCCCTTATGAAGGGAATCTGATCATCTTCTTTATCTTTCTGTCTTTGTCTTGCAAACCTGATATAGTTTCTTTGTGCCACCTAATGAGTTATGTTTCAAAAGCTGGTAGAGTGCCTCTAATGCCCTATTCTTTGCCATTGCCACTTCTTTCTTAGCTTCTTTGTTAGCCAACCAGTGTTCCTTTCCAGCTTGGTCCATCTTTTTTATTTCCCATGTTTTCCTGCACTCCTCCTTTCTTTTCCTGATTTCCTGGACTTTTACATTCCACCACCAGCTTTCCTTATTTACCTTATTTCCATAGTTGGCTCGGCCATATATTTGTGCTGTAGTCCTCACACATGCTGTTTTGAGGCACTTATATTCTTCTTTGGCTCCACCTATTTCCTCCTCTTCTTGGGGTGCTAGAGACCTGAGTAATTCCTTGAACTGTTGTACTTTCTCTCCAGTCAACTTCCTATTCTTTAGCCTGGTCTCTGTTGACCTTGGAGCTTTCTCTGACCATTGCTTGCAGCTGATTGTGGTGACTAGTGGTTTATGCTGTGGACTGACCGTTTCACTGGGGATGACTTTGCAATCACTGATTCTACACCACTGCCCTTTCCTTACTAGGGGAAAGTCTACTCAAGCTAAGGTTGGCCACTCTTATAAGTGAACTTGTGACTCTCTCTCTCTTTCTGAAGCAGTGTAGGCTACTGCCAAGCCATGTGCCAGACATAAGTCTAGAATGGTCTAGCTTTCTTTTTCCTGTTGCCCCACTCATGTAGACCCAGGCAGTCCTCATATCCTGTTCTGTTACTCTTGATATGTGCATTCAAGTCACCCATTAGCAACACTAATTCATGTTGTACTGCTTTAGCTAGTAGGTCCTGCAACTGCTGTATGAATGCATTCTTATCCTCACTACCACAACCCTGCTGTGGGGCATAGGCTGAGATTATGAATACTGCCTTATCATTAGGTTGGACTCTGACTGCCATGAGTTTGAAACTAATCCTGATGATATCCCTCACTGCCTTCTCCCATGCCTCTCTCTCATAACAATTCCCACACCATTTCTTGACTGTCCTCCTCCTGATTAGTAGATCCCAAGCCAAGTGTCTTTGCTGCACTACCCTTCCATCTTGTTTCTTGGATACATAGGATGTCCAACTTCCTCTGTAGCATCATGTCATCCACTTCCAAGCTGCTTCCTGTCAATGAACCTACATTGAGTGTAGCAATTTTTAGTTCATGTTTGGCAGATTTATTGGTTTTATGTCCAGCTTTTGCTCAACCGAACTATCCCGGGTAACCCAGGCTTAGGAGGGGAGATGGGAGGTGTAACTCAGCCAGGGATTTGAAACTTGCAGAACTGCTCCTTGTAAAAAGTCTTTTATCTCAGTAATTTGTTAACACTTTAGCAAGTTTCTTTCAGAGAATGTATTGTACAGCAGTAAGAACAAATTTTGTAAAACTCAGTGCATACCAATCAATGACACATGAGCTGCAGACTCTGAAACATGGCAGTTTTTTTCAGGTGTTCCATTCTAAGTGACTGGAAATCTAGTCTGACAACAAATGGTAGGTCTACTTATTTCACAATCCATGCATAATGGAACAGATTTAGCTTTCCAAAGGAATGACAGCATCTGCCTCCATGAAGGCAGACAAGAGTAAAATAAATAATAAATAAATAAAACTAGGAATGAGTACTTATTTTGCTGCAGACAACTTTGGGGCGTGCAGTAAATAATGGCAAGATAAAAAATTATATGTTTTTTTATCATTTTCCTGTAGTAGTCATTTAAGTATTCTTTCTTTCTTGTCAATACCTGTGAGATTACATTCCAAGATAATACAGAAAGTGTTGGCATTATAGTTATAAATCATTATTCACAGCTATTATATTTGTCAACTTTTTTAAATGTCTGTTTCCAGTTTTGGTGATATATGCACCCATTAATGTTTGGCAGGTTAATCATTTATACAGTTTTTTCTTATCGTCAACATGGGAACCTATGTCACATTTTACAAGACTTTTTTTTTTTTATAAAAATGCTCAAAAAAAAAAACAACAAACACAACCCCAGAACACCTCCACATAACCTATTAATGTAATAAAAATACACATAACTGTGTACATCTTTAAATAATGAAGTTTAACCTTCCCAATACGAACATTTGTCAAATAGACAGCTGTTAACATAGACCCTACTTAACCAAAAACTGAAGTTATTAATGCTAAGACATATGTTATTGTCTGTGCTTCTACTTACAATAGTGTCTGTTCTTTTTTTACCTTTATCCTCCCCCTTTGATGTGAAAACTACTTACATACTTTCAGAAATCATTAACGTTTAGCCATGATTAAACTGGTGTTCTGTCTTTTTTGTCCTATTATAAGCTTGCCTCAATGGAAAAGTAAACCTTTGTTGAAGCCTGAAAGACATTTATTGTTAAAAGAAAACTTTTTGTTATATTCAGTGTTCTCACATTTACTTGTTTCCACTTAAAATTTGTTATTATATAAAGCTAAGGGTCTTAATCCAGACATTCACCTATTCAAAAGTAAGAGAAAACATATCAGGTCTACATATATTATGATCTATGTACTTTTACACCCCATTCCCCACCTAAACAACCAAAGATTACAGTATGTTAACTTAAACATGCTTTTGTCTGTTTTTCTTCATTTTTTGTACTGTAATACCTACATTTCTTAATACCAAAAAGAGAGAAAAAGGGAAATGAAGAGGAAAAGGAATAAGAAAAAAGGCATCACGTACAAGAACTAAAAATACTTTACTATAAAATATGCTATTTATATTGTGAAGTTTTACAGAAATACTGTTAAGAAAAGAAATTATTTTACATAGTTACCTTTTTTCTTCTTCTTCTCCTTCCCTTGGAATCCTTCCAAGCATTAATGACATGAAGTGAGGCAAAATGTTTTAGTTCCTCACAAGTTTAACAAAGTCAACAAAAGTCCACTGCTTCCACTTTATGCAGCCATATTTCATGAATGTGATTGATGCTTTGCAGTCTCGCATTTATTCACCAGTTTCCCTGTTTCTGATTATCCTGTTTGTCTCCATCTACCAACTCCAGATTCAGGTTCATTTCCACAGTACCCATGATTCTTCTAGTCAGCTGCTGTATTTTTTTGCCTCTCAAGCATTTTCCTTTGGAACAGTGGAAAAGATTTGACAGGCAAAGTCACTTGCTGTGCTTTACTATCAGAAGAATGAAAAGTAGAGTCCCCTTCTGCTTGATGGCTCATTTTTTTTGTTGGAGAAACTTTTGCATTTCCTCCTTAGCCTATTCTGTATAAAAAAAAAATTTTGATCTGCCAGGAAAAAAAAATATTCTGAAGACAGCTGGATACAGCAGTAGTTTGAATCTCATACCTGCCTCTTAACATTCCCTGGTTACTGGAATAAATTTGTTTCTCTTCCTTCTGGTATACAGTGAATTATCATTTTCCACAAACACTCTGTCTCCAACTTTTAATGCTTTGCCCTTTTGCAAGAGTTTTGTCAGGATCAACTCTTTCTGCTATTATTTTTACATCTTTACTAATAAATGTCTTGGCTGCTTTTTCATGGCCAGATTTAGACCATACACACAGTGTGCCATTTCAAGTAACAGTCCCTGCTGTGTAATAGCAGTCCAGTTACTTATTTGTACCTCCATAAAATTAATACAGTCTGTCTCTTTTAGTTTCTCTGGTACAGCAGAAAATCTCAGATTTTCCACAAGTGCTCTGTCCTCTAATTCTGACATTTTTTAAAACATCTCTTCTTGAACAGTCTCATTCAGCCAGCTTTTTCTTCATTTTTGAAATCTGATTTTTGCAGTTTTATCAGCTCATCTAACTATATGTTCAAAGCTTCTTCCATTTATCCAGCCTTGTGTTGTTTGAGTTGATATACTTCTTCAACTTTGTATTTATTTTAATCAGCTCTGAGCACATTTGACTTATTTTTTTCCTCTAGATTACTGGAAGCCATGTCTTGCACCTAAGCTAGAGTTTGAATTGTTTTTCCTGAACAGCTGCAGGATTGTTGCCAATCAGTAATTTCTCTTCATCTTTTCCAGTTCATTTTCTTTCAGAATCAGTAAATGAATTTTATTCAAGTTGACAATATCACTAGTTGTTGTCCCTAAGTTTCTGTTGTCACACTGGGAGAGCTAAAGTTAAGCCATTGATCAGTGTGCAGCCATCTTGGAAGTACCCACTTTAGGCCAGAATTGAGCAAGTCAGTTAGATACTGAAGAATCAGGGGAGTCCCTGCTTGGGATGGATCATGTTCTCTTTAATAGCACCAACTAAAAATATTTTCTATTTTTAAGTATGATTTCCTAATAGTAGGTTTTCTTACCTCCTTTAATACCTACTGAACATTTTGAGAAAAGAAAGGTGCCTATATTTATTATTTAGTTTTTGTTTGACATTTGTTTACTGGGAAAGTCCAACTGGTATAATATCCCATTTCAGTGGAGGCCCAGGGAGAATAGCTCCACATTGACATAATACAGTTACAGTTAAATAAAGTTCTTAAAAAGTCTAATACAGAAGAACAGCATATTAAATGAGTAAAAATTCAACTTCACTTCATACAGTATGAGCTTATACATGCACAGTGCAAATAAATGGGATCAGAGTTCTATTATCCATACTGTTAGGTGGAGATTTTGAATGTTGTCTGCATTAAGGAACCCTTGCCCTGTGTTAGAAAATTCACTCTTTGAGGAACCTTTTTGGGTAGTGTGTTTAGCCAGATGCATGACAAGGTACAAACAATGCTAGTTAGGCAAAAAGGGAGTTACCAGAAGAATCTTTGGCAAGCACATCTTGATCTTTAGAAGAACACTGGGTATCAGAAGAATGGGGAGAAGAATGGAGCAACATTCCTATCCATAAGAAAGAAAATGCATCTGATTTCCAAGTCTTTTTGCAATGTGTCCTGGAACAGAACTGATTTAGTTGTCTGCTGAGAAAGGAGGCAAACAGCTCTGTTTGGGAAGATCCTCACAGAAGGACAATGTTGTGGAAGGTCTGTAGGTTTAACATCCACTTATAGCGGTCTATCTTGAATTTGCTCAAGATGTCTGTATTGTGTTCTGTTCTGATGAAATGTATTAAACCTATGGAATAAGGTTATTTTGTATTGCTTTGTCATGCGGTCATGACTTGTCTGTTCAAGGTATAGCCAGGATTCAAGTGAGGAAAATGAGTCCTGGATCATCTTGTGGATTAGTCGTAAACTTGGTACAGAGCATATGAGTGTGGCATTGTCTGCGTATTGTATTATGGAGGTGTCTTTGGTAGCTTTGTGAAGATTATTAATGAATATGTTGAATACTAAAGGGCCTAGAATAGATCCCAGGGGTATGTCAAGAGAGAGACAGAGAGAAAGGAGAAGACATCTCATTTCCATTTTACAGTCTGGAGTCTGTCAGCGACATAACTGTGGAACCAGCTAAGGGATGAATGGGAGAGTCCTAGGGAGAATAGTTCATGGAACAAATGCTTTTGACATGTCTAAGAACAGTGAAGATACTAGGCCAGTGTTTCTATTAGATTTTATGATTTGGTACAACTGAGAAGAGCAGTAGTGGAGTTGTGAGGTCAGAGACCATGTTGAGTATGGGAGAGGAGATTGTTATTGTGAAGATGAGAAAGGAGTTGGGAATGAATGCATTTTTCTAATATTTTGGAGAATGGCTATACATTAGTAATTGGAGAGGAAAGTGGGTGTTCCTCCTTTGTGTAGAAATATGATGTGGGATTTTTTTCCAGATGGCAGGGACGTAGCTTTCTGTAATTCATCAGTTTATGAGTACAGATGCAGGGTATGTTATAACATCTGCAACAATTCTGATTCTGATACTCTAGTGGCTGGCTGTAAGCAGAAGATGTGGAATGTTTTAGGAGGTATTTCTTGATAGAAGAGGTAGATACTGGTTGAAGGGAGAAAGGATTTTGGTGATGATTAGTACTATTTGGGATAGTGAGGCTGGTGGGGGGGGGGAGTTGTTAAGTAGGGAGAGGACAGAGTGTATGAAATATGTATTGAATTGGATAAATCTAATGTTATCCTAGTCACCATTCATCACATATGGGTCTAGAATCCAACAATGGGGCTGAGACAGCAACACTTAGACAACAGCTTAGCTCAAGCTCCTCCCCTCAAATAATGCTCTGTTGCCCTCTAACCCCTCAGATCTCATTTACTTTTCTGTAGTTTAGGTTAAGGGGTGTTTTGTGTTTTGGTATGGATTTTTCAATTAAGGACTGTGGCACAGGACCCTGGTTGAGCGTCGGAATAAACTGCATCTGAAAGGCATTGTTCAAGGGGGTCCCTTTGTCAAGGAGCCTTTGACCAAGTTGGGCCCCTCTGACCACAAGAGAAAGGCAACCTCTTCTTCCACTTCTGGGGAGGTTCCAGGCAGAAAATGCAGGCTGTTGAATCCCAGATCCCCAGATCTGACTCCAGCCTGAAGGTCTTGGATCCGAAATCCTCCAGCGAGTCGACGCCTGAATCCAAGGCCTCTGGTCTGAGGTCTTTGGATCTGAGGGTCTCAGAGTTGATTCCAGGATCCAAGGCCTCTGGATCTAGGCCTTCAGATCTGAGTCAGAGCAGGCCTGTCATGGATCTGATCCTATTGGATCTGAGGGGTCCAAGAGACCTGTCCTTGGATCCTTCTGTTTCCTTGGATTCGATATGGACAGATCTGAGACCTGTGATGCATCTTATTGTTCTTGAGGACTTTCCCGTGGATCCTCTGGGAGGGGACCATTATTTTACCTCTCTGTAAAGGAGCCGTTCCCCAGACCATTGGAGAAGACCCTCAGGATCCTGACACAGGTCTCCAGCTAGGTAATCTATTTCCTCCCAATCTTCCAGGAGCATCCTTCCGATATGGACAGGATGATGCGGTCCTTCTTAAAAGCTCAAATAGATTTGGGCTTTCTGGCTTCCCTAGCCCCTCAGACCAGGGAGCCTTCTCCTACTCCTCAGGAATTTTCTCTTCTCCCAACCCAGCATGGTTTAGATTTAAGGGAGCCAGCGAGCTGCATGGAGGAGGTGGGGGTTTCCGGGAACCCTTTGTCCCTACCCCATCAGAGACTATGCCTAGTTCTGCTCTCCTTCCCTTGAATCAGGCAGGGCCACTGGTCTGGTTTGTCACCCCGGTGTCTGTGGGGGCAGGTTCAGATTTGGGCCTTTCGGACCATTCTCTGCCTTTCAGTGCTTCGGCTCTCAATAGCTCTGGTCTGGCCTTATCAGGAGGATTGGATGTCCTAGCAGGGTTTGCTTCTTTCTCCCTTGTGGTGTTGTCCATGGGGGAAGAGTAGGGGGCTTCATCCAGTCCTTCCATATTCTGGGTGGTGGGAAGAACTCTCTCTACTACCAGAGTAGCTTCACCTGCTTGCCAGGCTCCATCTTAGCCTCAGATTTTGAGCGGATCCTCTCATCTTGCTCCTGGTCAGCCCATTCAATCTAGCCTCCAGGGAGAGTTACCCCTAATGGGGTCCCCACCTCTTCTGTGTCATCCCCAGAGCCTCCCTTGGAGGAAGTGCCTTGGAAGAGGACATGTAAGAGGAGACATCTTCACTCCCAGATGGAGTCTCTCACGGGGGACACTGATATCGATGATGGGGATGGGTCCCCAAGGTTGCCGCCCAATGATGTCTCCTTTGGAGACATCCTGGAGATCCTTAAGTCTGAGGGCAGTTGGTTAGTCCAACCCTCATCCTTGGAGGAATCCGTGCTTCTGGAGGCTTTCAGAATGGGTCCATCTACCTCTTGGATGTCCCCCCACTCCTAACACATTGATCGATCTCATTGCCAGCAGGGCATGAAAGAAACCCGGCACAGTGGAACAGGTGCCAAAGAGAGCGGAAAAGTTTGAGTCTCCTTTACAACAAGACCTTTTGGTCCAAGGCAGTTCTGGTTGATGCAATTGTAGTAGCTGCCACCACCAAGAATGAGCTTATCTGTCCATCCTCCCAATCCCAAGTCAAGCGTGACTGACAGATACGAAAAATGGGTGTTCACATCAGTTTCGTTCAGCCTGTGAGCCTTAAATTACCTGACATATTTTACCCATCTTCAGAGGGATTTGATCAAGGAGCTTACCACTGCCCTCTCTGAGT
Source organism: Protopterus annectens (assembly GCF_019279795.1). Classification (NCBI taxonomy): domain Eukaryota; kingdom Metazoa; phylum Chordata; order Ceratodontiformes; family Protopteridae; genus Protopterus; species Protopterus annectens. The sequence goes on along the minus strand of NC_056735.1, from coordinate 1,109,075,163 downwards.
CCACGCCAGCGAAGGACTTTAAGACTGCTTCTCCCAAGGTTGCCACTCTTATGTCTATAGCTAATTCATCCATGAGGTTGATATCCAATGCAGCAGAGAGTACCTCACAGGTGGTGGGCACAGGCATTGCGACTAGGTGTCATGCCTGGCTTCACTTATGTGGGTTTGCAGAGGCCTTTAAGGTGTCATTCACCAACGCTCCCTTCGATGGTTCAACTCTCTTTGGACCAACAGTAAAGGAAACTTTAACCCATTGTGAGCAAGATGGGAAGACACTGTCGGCCATAGGGATTCAAGTTCTCTACCCCCCTGAGGCCCTTTTCCAAGACCGAGTGGGGGAGTTTTAAGATTTGGTTCCATAAGTTGCAGTCTTTCTTTCAGGAAGCTCAAGAAAACTCTTCTTTCAGGGGATGGGGAAGATGGTTTAATGGTCAATGCCACCCTAGGAGCAGAGGAGGCCCACAAAACCAGGGGTCCAGAGAGCCCTTCTCTGAGAAGCCCTTTCAGCACTCCTGAAGCTGTTCCCAACTGTCCCTCCCTGGAAGCAGTCAGGGGCTATTTATCTTTGTACCGTTTGGCCTGAGCAAACATCACAACTGATCGCTGGGTGTGAAGAATCATATCCAGGAGCTACTATATTCCCTTTTCTGACCGCCTGCCAAGAAATGGAACTCTTCCCGATCTGCCACCTGGTCAGAGAGAGCCCATCTAGAGGTGGCCAGCCTCATTCTAAAAAGGGCCATCCAAAAGATCCCCACAGGACAGATAGGATACAGAACTTACTCCTTCTTCTTTTTGGTGCCCAAGAAAACAGGGGACCGGTGTTCAATTCTGGACTGAATTGGATAGTTATAGGGACTGAGTTAGTGGTGTTAGTTGGTGAAGGAGTTGTAGTTTGGCCAGGGCGTAATAGCCTTTCGATTGTATTCCATAAAAGTTTAGGGTTATGTTGGTGGTTGTCTTGGAGATTGGAAAAGTATTTAGTTTTGTCTGATGTGATTTTTTTGTATAGAAAGGTTCCTAAACTGTTTAAAATATTGCCATTTTGTGGTGTTTTTTCAGTAGATCGTGCTTTCTAAGCTTTATCTCTGTTTAACATGAGTTACCTGGTTTCTCTTGTGAGTCATGGGGTGGGGCCAGATTTGATTCATTTTGATCTAATGAGAGGTAATTCATTTAGTATGTTAAGAAACATGTTGTTAAGGTGAGTTATGGAGTCATCTAGGAGTATGCATTTTAGAATATCCCAGTTGTATTTGTTGAGCTAAGGAAGGTATCATTATTGAAGGAGGTGAGTAGATGCACATTATTATAGATTATGTGTTTATGTGCATGATTAGATTGTCGCATGGCAAAGGTCAGTATATGGTCACTGATAGTGTCAGGTAGGCAGCCAGCAGTGTTAATTTTGTTAGGTGTGATGGTGAGGATCCTATTGATGTATAATTTCTATTACTGCATTTGTCCACTCAGGTAGCAGTATTAATAGTTTGGGTAAAACCAAAGACACTGATGGAGACTGTGGGAGAGTCAGAGTTGAAAAGTAGGTAGTCTGTATTAACATCACCTATGATGATGGTTTCCTTGTTGATATTATAAGAAATCAAATGCAGGATTCCTTCTAGTAATGGGTTGCTGTTTCCAAGAGGCATATAGATAACAATGAAGCATATGCTCTTGTGTTTGCTGATTTGCAGGACAGAGATAATTATTTCAGCATGGAAAAGTTGGGGTGAGTGAGGGGTAGGAAGTCATTTCAAGGTGTATTTTATATATCATAGCCATGTCACCAGCTTTCTTATTCTGTCATTTCTAATGATGTTATAGCCTGGGGAGAATATTCTGGTCTTTAGCACCTGGCTTTAGTCAGATTTCTGTGGATATTAGTATGTCAGGAGTGTATGAGGCTATATAGGCATGCAACTGAGGCAGTTTATTATAGATGCTGCTAATATTTAACTTCATCAAAAGAAGACTTGGTTGATTGGAAGAGGAGGACTGGGGGTAGCTAGGGCGAGTTGCACGTGTGTACAGGGTCCAGGATTAGGATATATATCATTATCAAAAGCAAGCCTAGATAAGAGGTATGTGTAGTGAAATAATTTTTGATATTTAGTTTTCAACTTTATATTACCTATGTGTAGTGTGGGTTCTTTGGTGTGTTTGTAAGTATGAGATATAATAGAGGCAGTGTGCTATAGTAGGGTGAGAGGGGGTGATTTAGAAGTATGCTATAGTATTCTGGAGGTGACAGTGAGGTTATGTTACATTGGTGTATGATAAAATGTAGCATGGGCAAAAACAGAAGTAGAGATAGAAAATACAGGATAATTTAATTATAATAGGCAAAAGTAGATTTGAAGAATTTAATAAGGGGTAATTAGGAGAATAAATTAAGGTATTGCTGTTTAAATAGAGGTGGGCAAATGGAATGGTAGGATGTGTAGAAAAAGAGTGAGGAGGGAAGGACCAAAAGAAAGGTGGGAGGATGTGCCATGGCTATGTATAAGAGGGAAGAGCAAATAGGGAGGCTGCAATGTATATAATTGGTTGTAGTTATGGAGTAGGTAGAATTAGGGAATTATAAATGTATTTGTTGTGGGGGTGGGTGGGAACTGGGTGTAGAGTAGGGGAATGGAGAGTGCCCAGGCTACGCAAGGGTGAATACAGTGGGTTCCAGATGCTTTAAGACAGTGAATGCCCAAAATCAATGGAGTTGGCAATACTTGAGTCTGGACGCAAGTAGTATAATTGCAAAGGTAAATCTTAGACTATGTTGTATTAAAAGTAGTAGACTAAAGACCTTAATGACGGAAAGACATAATAGTTATACAGCAAGTAATTATCAGTGAAACTTCAGGGCAGGGGAAAAAGCAAAGCAGCACAGAACTGCCAATACAAGTAAGAAGGGATATTCACAAAAGCAATAGCTGGAAATAGCAATTATGCAGGCTGCAGTAGAGTGTAGCTCATTAATTAGACAGGGAAGGGGGGGTTAAGAGGCAGTGGAGACTATTTTTGATTCTAGTTCTGAAAACTAGTCAAAAAGCAGACCTCTATGTACTGGCCAAGCACAGAAGAGACATTAAACTTAGTACCATTTTGAACAGAGCATGATTAGAATAACAGAATGAACAAGTAATTTCCTTTCATGGAGTAAAAATACAAGTCTATAAGCTTTTGCCAGGCTGGATGTTGTATTTACTCTGCTACAGTCTGGGGGGGGGGTGCAGTCCATGAGTTTACTGTGTAAAAAGACAACTCTGCAAGCTTTTGCAGGGCTGAATGTTTGTATTTCCTCTGCTGCAGTTTTTAGGAATGGTGCAGTCAATGAATATCTGGCTAGTGCAAGTGGCTGAGGGTGGACAGTTGGGGACTAACTCTCCAAACATGTTGGGATAGAGACACTGGTTCTATTACACCCTGGAAAAACAAATGTGGCAGAACTTGAGGAAATAGATGTATTTGAATTTTTGGAGGATGAAGTACGCCTGAGAGAGGTGGAAGGGATACCCAATGAAGTTTGTAATCATCCGTGATTATGTTTAGAAGCCAGGTTTCTGAAGTTATCTTTTTCCAGCAATGAAGGCAGTTGAAGCGATAGCCAAAAATTTGGGAAGAATGTCTGTTGGAAAGAGGAGAAGGGGGAAGAGGCACAGATAGTCATCGAGCATAGTTTTGAAAGGATAATCATTAGGATCTATTTCTTTCCTTTCTGAATCTCCCTGACATTTCTTCTTATATTGGGTTTTAGCTGGCTTTTGCTGTGAAAAGGATAGAGGAATATGAATAATGTCTTTGCTGTCCAGGAATGGGAGACAAAAAGAATAATCTGACTCATTGTGTCAACGTATCTCTTTCTTCCAGTTTCTTTAACACTTCTGCTGAAGAATTGCCAAACAAAAGGTATCTGTTCAGAGGAGCATTAAGCAACTGAGCTTTAACATAATCAATTAAATTCTTTAATCTTATCAATGCATTTCTACACATTACAGTAACAGCAGCAGCAATCCTGATGACAACTTAGTGACCTTTGAAGCAAAGTTTAACATATAAACAGGGAAGATTTAGTGTTAGAGTTAGGAAGTGAAGCTAAGTTTTTTTGTATGTTGGCCACAATAGATAAAAGATACTTGGACATGTAAGTCTGGCAAATAATAGTTCTAAAAGCCAGAGATGAGGATGTGTAGACATTCTTTACACTCTATCAAGAGAGAAATTATCTTTTGTGAAAAGTTTAGAAACAGAAAATCTTTAGAAGACACCCCCCCCCCCCCCATCCAGACAAATAACAGGCTTTGCAACAGGGTTTCTATAAAGGAATTTATGTGTGTCAGGCAACCTATAAAATCTGTCAAGTTTCTTAGCTGCAGTGGATTGGGAATCTGGGGAGACACAGACAGAAGTAAATGCATTGTCAAAGTCTCCTAAAATTGTGGAAATGACTACTGGGATAGGGCTCTATACCTAATAATTCATAATCTCTTCTGAAATTCTGAGACTTCCCTACCCTCCCATTTAAAAAATTCCTTCATTTTTGAAAGTGCATTCCCCAAAATAAATGTTATCATCTGGGAGTCTGAGGAGAGGGAATCATCTGTTTCGGACTCACAAGTGAAAGAGAGGATAATTGGGAGGCGTACTCCAAGCACTCAAAATCTGAATCAGAAAGTACCTCTTTATTTGAGGAGGAGGGGAAGCTGTTTGTCTTATATGGTGAGAAAGTGGAAGTGAAAGATGAAGTCAATGGATTGCTTGAAACAGACCTTAAGCAAAATTGTTACATCTAGTAACCATAACAACTGAGAGCACCGCTGCATCACCATAAACAAAAAACAACTTACTCCCTGTCCTTGCTTTAGCAACATTTCTCCCAACACTCAGACTTTTAAAATTTTCAGTGAAAGTTATTGTGCTCTTCCTCTCTACAAACCTACCATCAGAGAACATTGCTACTCTCTCTGGAACTCTGATGGCTTAGAGCTACTAAAGCTTTCTTTTACTCTATTCTCCTGTGATAGAGTACATTTCATTCGTTCTCCTGCCATCTGTAATGATATTATTGGAAATATCAGGAAAAGTTAAAATCTTCATCTTTTAAGAAATCCCTGAAACAGCATTTTCTAATGAAAATAAATTTAACTACTTTAGAGACATCAGCTGATTACAGCCACCAAGCTACTTTTCTGCCTTTGCAGTGAATCCCTGTATGATACATTTTCTTTCATTATGTGTAGGATGTAGGGTAATGATTTACCTATTTTTATTATCTAATTTTGTTCCACTTTTCTATATATATTTTTATTGTGTCAATAATGTTTTTATAATTTATTAATATTGTTTTGTTTATATTTTTGCATAACACTATTCCTAAATAATTTAGCTTAAGTTCTTGTTTTCCTATGATGGATTTATCTGTAACTTGTAGTTCTTTTTTCTTATTTAAAAATAGGAATTTTGATTTTGATCTATTAAAGTGTAGACCTGAAATATTATAAAATTTCTTCATTACTTCTTCTAGCTCTTTCTCCTACCCTGCGGTGGTGGTGCTGCAGTAGCATTGTCGCCTCACAGTAGGACGTTGTCCTGTTCGATTCTCAGCTAAAGCATCTTCTGTGTGGAGACATGCGTGAATGGGCGTACCTTCGTTGAAGGTTGTGCATCAGGGCCGGCAACTCGGCACATAAAAATCTACTGCCAATCATTAGCGGACTGGAGTTCCACTGTGGTGACCCCTAACCAGGAAAAGCTGAAAGACACAACAACAACAACAACTTCTTCTAGCTCTCCTAATGACTCTTTGGAGTTTTATAGGGTTAATAAAATATCATCAGCAAAAAGCATTATTTTAGATATGTACTGGTCATAGACTTCTATTCCTTTTATTCTTGGATCATTGCATATTATTTCTGCAAGTATTTCTATAGCCAAAGCAAATAAAATAGGAGAAAGGGGGCATCCTTGTTTAGTACCTTTAGTTATATGGATAAATTCTGAGGTGAAAGGACCTAATTTAATGCAGACTACGTTATTAATATATATGTTTTTTAGTAATAAGATGAAGGGAGGAGGAAATTCAAATAATGCTAAAGTTTTAAATAGATATTCCCAGTTGAGGGAATCAAAGGCTTTTTCTATGTCTAATCTGATTACAAGTGTTTCTCTATTTTCTTTATTCACATAATCTATAAAAGTAAATATCCTTTTAATATTATCATGTGTGTGCCTGTTATATAAAAATCCAGTTTGATCATTATTAATTGTCTTTGAAAGTGGGATTTTCATTCTGTTAGCTAGGATTGACATGAATATTTTGTAATCATTATTCAGTAATGATATAGGTCTGTATGAGGTGCAAAGGTCTGATGATTTATTATCTTTTAGAATTAGTGTTATGAGAGAATATTTCCATGACGATGGTATTTTTGCTTCTGACTGTACTTCTAGCAAAGTTTTATGAAAAAGGGAGATTACTGTTGAAGGGAAGGGTTTGTAAATTTCCGTAATTATACCATCTATCCCTGGAGCTTTGTTAGATTTACTTTCTTTTAAATTGTCAACAATTTCTTTGTAGGATATAGGTTTTTGTAGGTCTAGTTTTAAATTTTCAGGATTTTTTTTTTATATTGATAAGGTTTGTATCTAAGTTTGAAACTAGGAAGGCACATAAACTAAGAAAACCAAAAAGCGAGTGCAGCAACAGCCGACAAATTTATTACAGAAAATTAAAACAAGTCTTTGAAAGCACTTTTTCGTCAGCGTTAATACCTGACTTCATCAGAAATGACATTCAATGGAGTAAAACCAACCATTTATAAATTCAAATTAAAAGCCTGTTATTACGTCAAATGCTGAACTTCAAACACATTTAAAGAGACATACTCAGCTGTGAAACAAATCAATAAAATAATGATAATGATTTTTCTTACAAAATAAGACATAAATTGAATTGTAACTCTTCTTTGTCATTTATTTAGCTAGGTGTACATCATGTCCTGCCTTCTACATCGCGAAGACCGAAAGAAGGCTTAGAGACCGTATTTATGAACATACATATGCTATGAAAAAACTTAAACTTGATAATGCCCTAGGAAAACACATTTCAGTTTTTCATAATCATGTTTTCAAATTTATGGCTATAGATCAGGTCAATTATGATGGCAGGGGGGGGTCCTAGACCTTTAAAACTCGAGGAAGCTGAGTTACTTTAGCAAATTAGGCTTAATGCATACAGCTATCCAGGTATCAATGACCTTTGTTCTATTGTCAGTCTTTTGAAATTGAAAAGTCTTAAAAGATAATGTACATATTTATTGTATCTATTGAACTTGTTGTTTTACAATTCAATATATATTTAATGTTTTTTATTTAGGTTTAAGTCTAGTTTTATTATCATTATTTTATTGATTTGTTTCACAGCTGAGTATGTCTCTTTAAATGTGTTTGAAATTCAGCATTTGACGTAATAGCAGGCTTTTAATTTGAATTTATAAATGGTTGGTTTTACTCCATTGAATGTCATTTCTGATGAAGTCAGGTATTAACACTGACGAAAAAGCACTTTCAAAGACTTGTTTTAATTTTCCGTAATAAATTTGTCGGCTGTTGCTGCACTCGTTTTTTGGTTTCCTTGTATCTAAGTTTATTTGGTTGGTATCTAAATCTTCTTTTTTGAAGTGTTCCATATAATGGAACTGAAATGCTTCAAGGATGTCTCCTATATCTGATACTTTTTTCCCTTTCTTTTCATGATATATACTACTAATGTTATTTGCTTTAGATTGTATATACTACTAATGTTATTTGCTTTAGACTGTATTTTAATTCTTGTAGATAAGTTATATAGATATCAGGGGGAGGTGGCTAATGAGTTTATTTTTAATTTTTCCAAGGCTAGACAAGTTTTGTGTGTTAGAATCTCATTATATTTTTAATTTAATTCCTCTATTTCTTTTTTGACTTCTGGACAATTCTGATTTTTTTTTAAATTTTGCTGTCAAGAGTCTGGTTTGCAAGTCTAATGATTCAGATTCCCACTCACTAACTTTGTTTTTGTACCAGCTAAGCATCTTACCAAATAAATATGCTTTTAATAAGTCCCAAACCATGACTCTACTGATTTCTGTTGTATCATTAATTTCAATAAATAATTGTAGTTCAGACAACATCCAGGGTCTGAATTCCTTAATTTATATGATATATGATGGAATTCTAGTTGAGAGGATTAAAGGTTTAAACTCTATTTGAAGCTTCATTATCAGAGAGTCATGATCTGAGAAGGGGCATGGAATTATTGAGAAGTTGAGGATTTTTGTTTGCAAATCTTGAACTACGAATATTTTGTCAATTCTGGTTTGTGTTCCAAATCTATGGTCTTTATGGGAAAATAATAAGGATTTATCATCTTTTACTTTAAAAGTGTCTATTAAATGAAATGAATCAATCCATTTTATTAAGGATTTTGAAATAGTTGCTATGTGAAAAGACTTCTTGGTGATTTCAGAAGCTTCTAAGGTACAATTAAAGTCTCCTCCCAGTATAAGAGTTCCTTTATAATTGTTGGAAATAAAATCTAGGTGTTTTTTAACCATTCCTGCTCCAATTCTTGGGAACCAATATAGATTAGCTAAGGTCCATATTCTGTTATTAAATTTAATTATAACAAATGCTAGTAGACCTTCTTTGTCTTCATATTTATAAATAACTTTTAGAGTGATTATGTTTTTCTTCCAGAGAATTGATACTCCTTTTGTCTTTGTTCTATAGGAGGATTGAGCTAAGAGTGTATAGTGCTTAGGGTTCCAAATAAAGCTATCATTAGTCTTAAAATGCATTTCCTGGAGAAATACTACTTGTGCCTTATTTAGATTTAAATATTTTAGTAAATTTGATCTTTTATTTGCATTATTTAAGCCATTAGTATTTAATGATAAAAATGTTAAATCCATTTCAAGTTATTGTTGGAAGAAACTTTTTGCTTCATTTTTTATTTTGATTATAGTAGTTATACCATATTCTCTGATTAACACTGGATGGTATTTTTATGTGTATAAACTTGGGAGTGTAATTTAATGTTGTTTCTTCTTTAAATATAAGTAGGGTAAAATTCTGGTCAGGCTTTAAAAAAGTACTTCTATAAAACATTAATTCTAAAGTATCAAATACAAGTAAATATGAATTTCCCATTAAATGTGGAATGAAAGTCATTCCTATTCCAATAGATAAAGATAGATCTATTGGATTATCACTCATACCTTTAACCAACAATATCAACTGAGCTCCATATGTTAAATTATTATATGGAGAATTTTCTTATAGGTTCATAGGTTCATACTTTCATACTAGGCTATCTGCCCAAGGGCATTTATAAGCTTAGCCCATAGTTATGTGGCTTTCGCCACCCCTTTAGTTTGAATAAAACTATGCCTATTATTTTGCTGTGCCTCTGTCAAGCAGTGACACTGAAGTAATCCCTGGGGTATATCTGCGATCTCCCATCCATTGGTCAAGATTCCTCTTGAACAAGGGCAGCGAGGTGCTCTGCCTCACATGTACTGGGATTTTGTTCCACAGCATAGGGAGTCTCTGGGTGATGAATCTGTCCCTCCAGCACGTTCTATTAATAACCGTGTCAAGGTTTAAGTCTCCCGCCCTTGTGGTTCTGAGGGATCTAGATTTTTTGAGGTGAAACATATTCATCAAATCTGGGTTTGACATGGCCTTATATATCAGGCACAGGTCACCTCTGAGCAAGCGGTATGAGACTGAATAGAGCTGGAGTTCTTTCAGTCGGGCAGCATAAGACATATTTTTGAGACCCTTTATCCTTTTGGTGAGGAACTTTTGGGGCCTTTCCAGCTGCTGCAGGTGTCGGGTCAGATACATTCCGAATGGGGCATTGTACTCAATCATAGGTCTAATGAGTGATGAGTACAGGGGGACGATGACCTCCCTTGATCTAGATGTGAATCCTTCATGATCAGGTGGGCAATGTAGAAGGTTTTCCTAACTACTTTAGCAACATGAGTGTCAAACGAAGGCTACTGTCAACCTGGGTCCCCAGATCCCTGATGACTTCTTCTGTGCTCAGTGGATTGCCACCTATATGGTAGCTAGGGGTAACCTTGTTTTTCCCGAAGGGTATGACTATGCATTTCTTGGCGTTTAACTTTAGGCCATGGCTCTGGCACCAGTTATCCGTTTCTGTGAGGTCCTTCTGAAGGATATCTGTGTCAGATGTGTTTTCGACTATGGCGCCCAGTTTGCAGTCATCTGCAAACTTTGTCAGCCATAACCCTCCTGTGTTTGCTTGTACTTCAGAAAAGTAGATGCCGAACAAGAGTGGACCCAGGACTGAGCCCTGTGGGACACCACTTGTGACAGGCTTTGAGTCTGACATGGCTCCAGCAACTCTGACCCTGTGGGTTCTGTCACTTAGCCAGTTTGCAACCCATCTTGTGATGTATGGGTTTACATTCAAGCTGATGAGTTTTTCGATGATACCTGAGTGGGGTATTGTGTCGAAGGCCTTTGCCAGGTCGAGGTAGGCTGTATGGACTGCCTTTCCCTCATCAATGGCCTTGGTGACTGTTTTGAAAAAGTCAACCAAGTTTAAAAGGCATGATCTGCCTTTGACAAAGCCAAACTGGGTTGGATCCAAAGTCTGCAAGTTCCCTATGTCTTTATTTATGAGTTCCATTATGATCCTCTCCATGGCTTTGCAGATAAGGCTTGTCAAGCTAATGGGACAGTAATTTCCAGGGTCGGTGGAGGCACCGCCCTTGTGAAGTGGGACCACAGTAGCCGTGCGCCACTCCTTGGTTATGTATCCTGAGATGAGGCTAAGATTAAACAGCTGTCCTAACTACGGGTTTAATTCCTCATTGAGTTCGTGGAGCACACAGCCGGGGACACCATCCGGTCCCATGGATGCTGTGTTTTTTGCCTTGGAGAGAGAGCAGTTCTTACCTGGGCGTTGGAGATGTTTGGGGGGCTACAGTCCTCCGGTATAGATATCTCTCCTTTTGGGGAGGAGGGGGGGGGAGTTTGCACTGAACCTGTCAGCCAGTATGTTGGCAATGTGTGTAGGTTCAGTAACCTTCACATCATTTTGAACTAATTCTGAGCATATCTGGGAGTTTCCTCCTAGGTTTCTAACATAGCTAAAGAATGCCTTATGATTGTCTTTTGAGTCCTTGGCGATTTTTCTCTCAAAATTTGCCTTGGATGATTTTATGAGAGCTCTTAGTTTTTTACTTATAATGATCAAAGGTGTCTTACCTTTCAAGGATTTTGCTCTATCTTGTAGTAGCTTCCTCCTTTTGTTGTAGAGCTTGTTTATGGCTGGGGTCCACCAGACTGGACGCTTGCCTTTGGTACAAAGAGTCTTAGTTTTGTTTGGGATTGCCTGATCCATGCAGTCCTGTAGGTGCTGGTAGAAGGCATTTGTAAGTGATTTAGCGGTTTGAGTAATGTTTACCACTGCCTCAGGGGCCTTAAAGGAGACCACACTAGTTTTTAGAAGTGTGAAGTCAGCTTTTGAGAAGTTTTTCACTGTGATCTTTTTTATTTCAGGTGGGGGCGGGATGAGGACCTCCAGCGAGATTAGTTTATGATCTGATCTCACCAGTGAGAGGTATACTTCCGGTGTTGAACATTTTGATCCCATGTTCGTGATGATGAGATCAAGTACGTTTTCTACTCTTGTGGGGATGGTGACTAGTTGTTCCATGGCATTTGAGTTTATGAACTCCAGGAACCTTTGGGCTAGAGTGTTTGGGCTTGAGTAGTGTTCCCAGTCTATATTAGGGTAGTTGAAGTCACCTAGTATGATGGTGTTTGGAGATACATTTATCCCCTCCAGTGTTTTCAGGAAGGCCATGTGAGGTTCCTGAGTTTGAGAGGGTGGCCTGTAACATGCTACAAATTGCAGAGCAGTCTTGCCTATGGTTAATTGCACCAGGATGGTCTCCGATGCATCGTGCGTTGCCACCAACCTTGAGGCGTGGGTGTCCTTTATTTATATGGACACCCCCCACCCTCCTTTCTTGGTGTTGTCCGGATTTTGGGGCCGGAACGCATGATATGAGGTGAAACCTGATAGTGCTGGGGTGCTCTCAGGAGCCCTGAACCAGGTTTCTGTCACAGCACAGACATCTATGTTCTCCATACTGAGAAGGGCCTCGAGTGCGTGCATCTTGAGATTGAGACTTCTGGCATTGAGCAGCATTACCCTTAGTTTTTTCCTTTTTTGTGTTCTAGGGTGGTAGGTTTAGAATTTGAGCCTTGCCTAAAAAAGGCACTATGGGGGTGGCAAGAGCCTTTGCCAATATCCAGAAGCCCAGGGGTGACAGGTGCAAGCCGTCCCTTGCGAAGCAGCGTGGCTTGTCCAGCATGTCATCCCAGGTAGACAGACATTGGATCCCCTTTGAATGACACCAGAATTTAAGCCAATTATTAAAGCTGATCATCTTATCACTGTATTGTGGCATCATTCTAGGTGAAGGTAGGATACTGCTCAAGGTCAGGGTCATACCTGCCTGGGCTACATAATCAGAGAGCTCCTCAATGTCTCTTTTCATGTAGTCCAAGGAGGTACGTCTCAGGTCGTTTACACCAGCGTGGACAATGACTGAGTCATACTTGTACCTGCTGCTGAGAGACCTGAGTGCATGCGTTATGTGGCGGATTCTAGCGCCCGACAGGCAGCTTACTGTGACCTTCTCCTTACTCAGTCTGGTGAGCGGGATGTCAGTGTGTCTGACTATGGAGTCACCAATGATGAGTGTGTCTGGCATTGTGTTTGGCCTTAAGGGCTGTGACTGTTTGACACTCTGACTGTGTGGTCTATGTGTTGCATTTGTTTGGTCCTGAGGTGGTAGTTGTTTGGGTGTCTGCTTTGGTGGCCTCTGCTGTTTTGGTAGATTTTTGATCAGAGCTTCCGAGTATGTCTTTGTGTGATTATGTGTATGATTTGAAGTTGTGATGGTACTATGTGTGACTGGGTATGTAGTGTGTGTGGTTACCTTCTCCTCCTGTCTGGTCTTGCCAGTCCTATGTTGAGAGAGCTCAGCCTCCAGTTTGGCCGTATAGTTGCATCCCTCGCATGTATTTGTGTTTTGTGGGAGAAGGAGAGGATTGTCTGTGTACATGAGGCAATTGTAACATTGCCTCAATATTCCCAGGTTCACCAGTTGAGCAGGAGAGGACACTAGCAACTGATCCCTCGACATACTAGAAGTAATAGATAAAAAAACTTACAAAGGACTCCAGGGGATGTGGGTTCTAGGCTGGTGGGGTACTATCTATAATAAAAGTGCTTTATCAAGGTGCAAGTACTGTAGGAGCAAGTGCTAGACTTTACAGATAGAGAATAGTCTACTTGGGAATCAAGTAGAGATGAACTTTTTAGTTATAGGACACGCTGGTTAGATCAGCAGTACAGTTCGAGGAAGGTAGTTTTAAGGGAAAATTTGAAGAGTGGAATTTAGGTAGCCCGAATAGTTTAAACTTGTTTAACCGCCGCTGCTCTTGTGTGCAACAGTGGCAACTCCGCGCTAAATCGCGCTAAAGCGCGCTAACGCGTGCTTTATAGCAGGGGGCTGGAAAAAACAGGAAATGACCCAAAATGGCCAACGAATTACTAGTTTCTGTCTCTAACCACTCCTCTGAGGACAAACAAGCAGCTCAGTACTCCCCACTCCCACTGGTGAGTAAAGAAACTACCTCTGGCCACACAAGAAAATGGAGGAACACAGGAACCAAATACAAAGCCCAGGGATCAGCAAAATCTGATCACTGGAACAACTAGCTAGGAAAGTTTAGGAAAGGAGAAGTATTTTTTTGGGTTTTTTTGCAAACAGACAGAAAAAATACAGTAAATGCTTTGTTTTTCGACTAAATTGCTATCAAAGGCTGGTACACTTGAGTGTATTAGCCTGTTTGTTACTTTTAAGCAAAACTTTAGCCAACAAGTGCAATCAACAATTTAAGCACAGAAAAACAGGAAAATCAGGTAATAAAACAGTAATATAGGCACAAACAGTAGTCGAAAAGCTCAAGCTCTTAAAAGAGATATGAAATTCTATATTATTCTATTATTGTTCTATAGTATTTTATATATCAGAATGGAATGTTAGTATCCGTGGTGGTGGTGCTGCAGTAGCGTTTTCGCCTCACAGTAAGACGCTGTCCAGTTCGATTCTCAGCTAGAGCGTCTTCTGCGTGGAGACATGCGTGAATGGGTGTACCTTCGTTGAAGGCTGTGCGTCAGGGCTGGTAACTCAGCATGTAAAAATCAACTACCAATCATTAGCGGACCGGAGTTCCGCTGTGGCAACCCCTAACCGGGAAAAGCCGAAAGACACAACAAAAGAATGGAATGTTAGTAGTGTAAACACTTATTACGTTGACTTAGAAAATATCCAATATTTAGTTACCATTAACAGATCCCAAACATGTCAGATATGTCATTTTGGATAAATTAAATACATCAGAGGAGCATACACTAAATAAGCCAACAACAAATAGATTATTACTAAAATAATTTGACTAAAAGGACTCTACAGGAGACAATGAGTGATTACCAATGAAATATGAATTTACTGTAGGTGTACTGTCTTCCTTTACTTTCCCACTCTTCAGCTCACCAACTTCAACTTACACTTATGAAAAGACATGGCTTATCAGTGGTATCCTGACTCTGAGTAGAGGTGCCCTACATTCTAATGTGCAGTGCTTTTACATATTTATAGATTTACAATCCAGAGTTAAGAATGAACAATGATCACCCTGACAATTCCCATCCTGCATAGGGCACATCCTGCTTCCAGAATGGGTAATCACATCAGGTCTAGAATTAATGTGAAGGTACCTATATGGCAATTAAGACTTACCTTAGGTAAGTATTAATCAAATAGTATTTAGAGCATCTTAGAGAGTTCTCGGGGCAGTTAGAATACTCTTAAGCCTCTCCTCCCTTGACCAAAAAACAAAGATTTCCCTTCCCTTTCTTTCCCTTATTTTAAATCAGTACTAATAAAAGAAATTCAGCAAACATAGGTAAACAGAAATATTATACCATGATCCCCCCAAAACGTGCACGCTGATTGGCCAGCGTGCCCATTGTAAATCGAGTTATACTAATGGAAAAAGGTCCGGTCACCCGGACTTTTTTCCATTAGTATAACTCATTTTTTTAAAACACTGTCTCGCTATGTTAAATGGGTTTAACATAGCGAGACAGCTTTAAAATAAGCAACGGAGATCTCCGTTGCTTATTTTAAAGCTGTCTCGCTATGTTAAACCCATTTAACAACAATGTTTAAAAGCAACGGAGAAAGCAAGATCTCCGTTGCTTTTATGTCTCGCTATGTTAAATGAGTTTAACATAGCGAGACAGTTTTAAAATAAGCAATGGACATCTCCGTTGCTTATTTTAAAACTGTCTCGCTATGTTAAACTCATTTAACATAGCGAGACTAAAAAGCAACGAGATCTTGCTTTCTCCGTTGCTCGCAACTCTGATGTACTGTGCAGGCGCGGTACATCAGAGCTCTGATGCCAGACATCTGCGGAAGGGCAGCAAACAGGCATTATACTATGCCATTATTTAAGAAAAGTAACAGTTTCTTTTCTTAAATAATGTCGTATATAATAGCAATAACCACTTCTGGGTGTGGGTAATGCTAAATTTACCACGGTTGGCTTTGTTTGGTCCCTCGGGCTTCGCCCTCGGGACCAAACCACGCCAACCGTGGGTAAATTTAGCATTACCCACACCCAGGCATGGGTTATTGCTATAATATTCAGTAGTCCATCTTGTACATGACTCGCAATCTATTAAACAAGTCAGTGACTAACATCACTTTTACATTATAAACATTATAAAGACAAATTAGAAATAATTTCCTAGCTCTTTAAATTTTCTGATAAAGCAAAAAGTTAACAATAAGCTATTTTAACTAAAAGTAAAAAGCATTTAAATTTTTCCTTGCACGCATACATTTCTACTTATATTGTAGTGTCAATAGCTGTCTTTGAAATCTGTACAATACTTCACTTCTTCAAATCATTCCTTTTTCAATTGAGTTTTTCTTTGTCAAAACGGGAACAATATTTCAAGGGCACAATTAATATTTAGACTGATGTTTCAAATAAATAACTTGTCAGTTGCCAGTTGAGTTAGTTTAGAATGTATGGTTAGTGCAAATATAGCATGTTGCAAAAATAATATGTATTTTTTCGTGTGCTCAAGAGACTGTCATATGCAAGTGACATATATAATGTAGCATATATAGAGCAGATAGCTTATGGATTCAGGTTGTTAAAGTAAATTATGCTTATTAATCAGGCAGTTTCATTTAAATTCACAAGTAATTTGGGGACATTTCAGTTGAGTTTCCAGGAATGTGTAGTCCAATGTGAGTAACTGAGTCCACTTTTCCTCATAAACATATGTCACAATTCATTAAACTAAGCAGAGTCTAACATCTGTCTAATAATCATTATAAAGACAAAGAATAGTAATTTCCTACTTCTTCAAACTTTCTGATATCGCAAAATGTTGACAGTAAGTTATTTTAACTGAAAGACTAAAACATTTCAATACTTCCTTGTGAATATATATTTTTACTTTTACTGTAGTGTCAAGAACTGTCGTTGAAATCTATGCATTACTTCACTTCTTTCAAGTCATTTGTTTTACAGTTTAGATTATATTTTGTCAAAATGTTAATAGCATTTCAAGGGCACATTTAATATTTAAACTGATATTTTAAATGAACAGCTATCAGTTTCCAAGTGAGTTTGTATAGAGTGTGAGGTAAGTGCAAAGATAACATGTTGCAAAAAGTAATATGTATCTTTTCATATGCTCTAGAGACTGACAATTTCAAGTAACATATAAAATGTAACTTTTACAGTGCAGGCAGCTTGTGAAATCAGCATGTTAAAGTGAGTAATACTTTTTAATCAAGCAGCTACATTTCAGTGCACATGTAGTTTGGGAACATTTCAGTTGTGTTTCCAGGAATATATAATCCTAGGAGGATAAATCATAAAATATTTACAAATAATCCTATTATGCATTTATATTACCTTGTTTAGGTTGTTTTTCACTTTAATAACTAAACAACATTACTTTTTCTTATTATTTGTTATCTGTGAGGCTAAATGCTCCTCGCAGATTCACAGTGTCCTTATAAACTGCAGCAATTGTTTACTGTTGCTATGGCAATGCAAATAGAATGAGAAGAAAGCTTCACTTCTCTTAAACAACAGTACATTTTTCTATCTTTTTTATGTGTTTGTTAATACTAAAATGAAATAATTCAAAGGACATATGTACATGAATGGAACATTTCAGAGTTAATCACAAGCATGTCCCCGATCCCAATAAGCATAACAGTGACTATCATTAATCTAATAAATATTGTAATAATTAATGAAGTTCACTATTCCAATTAGTCTACCTTAAAACTAGATTTTAGACAAAAGCTTAAAGAAGAAGATTTATCTATGTATAAATAGTGAGTTATTAAATATATACAGACTATATTAGTATAGTAAATAGGAGAGAATTTAGAAAGGGAGAAAAGATGCAGTTAAAATAAATAATGAGAAAAGAGAGAAGAGAGAAAGAAAAGAGAAATTTAAGAGAAAATACACATACTATGTATATTGATTTACAGTATAAATATTTTATGTGCTATATAACCCTCCTTCTATGAAAGAAAAGTACCCTGTTTTATATACCTGCGGTAATGTGAAAACTCTCATGTGTCATCTATTTTCAAAAAATATAGATAAAGATTCCAGTAGTTAGTTACCTTTGTTTTAAAATTCCAAGCAGTAAAACTGGTCCTTCAAAGTAATGTTAAAACAATTCATATCATAGTAGATGCTTTGAGAGATTTGGCTGTAACAGTATCAGTCTTTTGCTTCTTCTTTTTGACATCTGTCCAGACATTTGTTTCTTTTGTTGTCTTGAGAGAAGGTGACATCCAATCCATATCTTCTGGTAAAGTAATCACATTATTAGTTTTAATAAATGAAGAGGCTTCCTCTAAGTCAATAAAAGTCCTCATCTCGTTGGCATACAGTATTCTTATCTTAGGTGGATATGCAAGTTGGGCCTTGATGTTATTTTGTTTCAGAAACTTTATCATTGGCCACACTTTTTTCCTTTGTTCCATTATTCTAGATGAATAGTCATTATCAAATCTTATCAGGCTCTGTTTATATTTTAGAGGTGCCTTCCTCCAAGCAGATCTTAAAAATCAGTTCCTTGTCCAAGTATGAAAGAAATTTGATGATTATTGACCTAGGAGGAGAGTTTCAGTTAGTGGCAGGTTTCCCAAGAGCTCTGTGTACCCTTTCAATGCCAAAGGAAAGTCCTTCTTTTAAATTAAAAAAAGTAATGGATCCAGCTTGATAAAAGGAAATAATATCCTCACCTTCTGTGTTTTCAGGTAATCCGAAAATCCTGATGTTATTTCTCCTCTCCCTATTTTCCAAGTTATCTACTTTATTAACCAACCAAGTGTTTTGTTTAAGAAGCAGTTCTTTCTGTGTTTCCTCTTCCTTAAATCTGCTTTCTAAGTTATTTAGAGAAACCTCTATTCCTGTTATCCTTGTCTGGTGTTGTAGCATTTTCCTGAGGGTGTCAGCCTGTTTTTGACTGCTTGTTTTTAGATTTTTCCAGGTTCTCTTTAAAATCATCCATCTTCTAAGACAGCTCCTGCAGGGCAGGTGCCATCTGTTGTAGTTCCTTCTTTAAGGCAGCATCCTGGTGAGAATTCTTTGAGTTGCTCATTTTAACAAGTGAATATATCTCCAAGCTTTTTGACAGGAAATTATTTGTAAAACTTGACCAAAGTTTCTAATTATGTAAATTAGTCCTTTATCGATAAGATTTTATACTTTGAAGAAAAAAAAATATTTTTTCCTGCCTTATTTAACTAGTTATAAGGAGCTCTAAAATACTGTTGCTTTTAGTTAGCCATTCAGGCTATGCCCCCTATGCATGCAATTTGTAATGCATGCTATTTCGGTATATGGGAATAGCTCAATGAATGTTAACAGATACAAAGGAAAAACAAAAAATAAGAAAAGTTACAGAACAAGTCTTTAGTAACCACAGTTGCATCAAAGTACAGTTTCCTGATAGAACTGTGCTCTTTCCACAGGAACCTACAAAAATATGTTTTACTGTCAAGAACAGCACCATCACACTCCTTTCAAGTATTACAAACATCTCTTGATATTTTGTCTCTCAGAGGAGAGAAAAACCTTTGGCCAGATGCAAGTAATGTTTCATTAACTGAAATTCTGCACTTAGCTGTTAGTGTTGAGATTTTAAAAAAAAAGTTGTCAGTGGCCTTGTTTTGAAGTTGCAGTACAGCATTAAATGGATTAGACATTTGTTTCTAACTGAAACAAACATATCCTTATATGACTTAGTGTTAATAATAGTGAAAGAAGTAAGAAAATAAACTATTATAAATAACTGACTCCTGAATAACTGACATTAAACATGAAAAATATATATTCACAAAACATTATCTCAAAGTAGCATTGCATTTATTATATAATGCATTATAATGATTAATACAATACATCATGAGTGTATTTTGCAAATATGTACAACTTGGTAAGTCCAGGTATGCAAATATGCACACACACACACACACACACACACACACACACACACACACACACACACACACACACACACACACACACAATATGGGGGTGTAGGGTGCTGGGTATAATAAATGAAATACTTATTACCTGATGCCTTGAATTTGGGGAATGAGCTTAAAACTGTGTTCGTGTTCTTCCATTGTAGAAAAGGACCAGATATTCCAGATATTTCATTCACTACCCCAGACCTGTATATTTCATTCATTCATTCATTCATTCTTTTTTTTCCTTTCCAGTTGAATGGAAGAGATTTGTGTGTGTGTAGAATTAAACTAATGCTATTTTTTTTCAGAATGGGAGAGATGTATTGATAGCAGGTTATCTTAAGTCAAGTTTTCCTTTTAGGCTAGATTCACAGAGATGCTCATCACTCTTACATGGCTAATTAAGGATGCACCAACATGCCAAGTGTAAAGTCCCATAATAAAGCAGATAAGCAGAGTTAACAGGTAGTGCACACTGCTTCAGAATACCTGAGGACCAGTGATGCTGTAACATGCACAGGTGAAATGCATGGCATCATAAATAAATCATCCGTCTATACCCAAGCCAGTAGACAAGCAGCCACCAGCTCTCCACCAGTGTGCAACCTGGCAGGGAGCACACTCTACAGGTGCTAATGATGCAACAGTGCAGTAGCAGTACTGATTTATGAAGCTGTGAGGATAGAGTGGCTTCGGACATGAATGGAGATACTGTGTTTGCAGTTAAAGCTGAAACACAGAGTGTGGGCTAAGTGTGACTCATCAGCTGGGGAACACTGAAGACAGCTTGGCTATGACCCCTTTTCTGTCATAACTTCACATGCATATATGACATAAGTACATAAGCGAATATAGGAGATTGCAAGTTGTCAAAACTTTCTCAGATGATATAAGAATATAATTTGGTCTTAATAAATTGCAAAAAGGAACCTTTAAAGCAGGAAAGCTGCAGCACCAAGAAAATATCAGTCTGGGACAGAAATGTAATATAAAGGAACATGAGCAAGAGGGAGTGTATAAATATTTTGGAACTGATAAAGGATCAACAATAAAACATGAACAAATGTGAATAAAACATAGTAAGGAATACTTTAGAAGACTTAAATTAATCCTGAAAACAGCATTGACAGCTAGGAATAAAATCAAAGCTATAAATCAATTTGCTCTTCCTGTCTTAACATACAGTTTTGGAGTGATTGACTGGTCCTAAAACATGTTGGATAGATTAGATAGGAAAACAATAAGGATGCTTCATGCTCACCAAATGATTTATAAAAGTCAGTGCATACCAAGATTATATATTCCCCATTCTGAAGGAGGGATGGGGCTCCTAGAAATTGATTACATGTATAGATCTGCAATCATGGGACTCTACAAGATGCAAACATAGTGAAAGTTTTGAAACATGAGGAGAATAAATCTAAGATGACTTCCCTGCTTAAGCTAGCAGAAGCATATCGGTGTCAAGCAGGAAAGGATATCAAACCACAAGTAAATACAACAAGAATTCAACAGAAAAGAAAATTTGGTAAAGAAGACCATCGTGAGGTTGGCAAATTCCAAACAGATGTTTCAGAGAAAGGTGGCAAAATGGCACTCAAGATCGTAAAAATGAGAGCTGCAATTCCACTGTCCGCAAAACAAAAATTCTGTCGGAAGAGGTGAATACCAACCAA
Organism: Protopterus annectens; assembly: GCF_019279795.1. Classification (NCBI taxonomy): domain Eukaryota; kingdom Metazoa; phylum Chordata; order Ceratodontiformes; family Protopteridae; genus Protopterus; species Protopterus annectens. The sequence continues at coordinate 1,109,053,799 of NC_056735.1, read as the reverse complement.
TTTCCCAAAGTTGGAACTTTAATTATATGAGGTGGACTTTATCATTGCAGTTTTTGTAGCAATATTATACTGTTTAGACTCTGCTGTGCATTGGGCCAACTATTTTTGCTGACAGTTTGACTGTTTAAACTGTTTAAACTGTCCATTGCATACTGTGTGGTATCCATATTGGAAGTTTTTTCTCTACAAGTGGAACTTTTGTTATTACAAAGACATTAGGAGGAGAAGTAAAAAGTCGAGCATTAATGTACACGAGGAAGGCTCTACCATTTTAGTACCTGTGAGCAGTTTAGACCTTTATTCCTTTTGGAATAATTGGTCACGTATACTACTCTAAAATTTTTGAGTGGTTCATGCAAGTGAATATCAACAATTTCAGCGATTTTTGTATGAATGGTATATACTTATACACAATATTGGCTTCATATAACCAATTTAATTTGTGGGCCTATGAATGTATATCAACATCCAGTTTGCCAGTGGCTGTTTCGGTGTCATGTATTGTATGGAATGATAATCAGGCTTTAGACGATTGCTGGTATAAGGAGATATACAGAGGTGATTCTATCGTCATTTCGTGAATGCCTGCACATTGTCATTTTTTTGTCTTTTTGTAAACGGGGATTAACGCTTTTTTTTTTTACAAACTGTTGGACTTGGTGTTACTCAGGCTACAAAGCGGCCTTATTAACTGGGACTTTATTTACCAACATTTTGAACCAAGAAATGTGATACTGGCAGCCTGTGATATTCAGTTGAGCCCTTTATTATTTTTTTGAGTAGGGAATCTCAATTTGGATTTAACAACCACTACCTCAAAACTTATACCTATACACTCCTCCCACTAACACCAAAACTAATCACAAAACAACCCAAAAAACATCATCTACCAATCCTCATTTACTACATACACCTACCACTAATTAACACACTCCACCCACTAATTCCTGCACACATACCATTACAGCCACTCAAAATGTGTGCAATCAATGCCATCACCCTTGTACTACTAACTATAACCTATCACCTCACCTCCTATCACATCTTTCTTCCTACCACCATTACCATCCCATCAAAACATACATCCAGTTACACCACCCACACCAAACACTATAGCCTACACATATCCTCAAGTAATTACCATCACAGCACAATCCCTCTAGCACCCACAACACTGATCAAAGCAACCACAAATTCACTTTCCACACATAAGTGCATACACATTCTTGCTAATCTATCAAAACTCCTTCACCATATCAGTCACCAACTAGGATTAGCAAGTGACATACAACCTAATCCTGGCCCAAACCCTGACATACACTCCCCCTCCTCCTCACCCCCATCTAATAACTCAGCCTTACTCTCCAGACCAAAGAATAGCCTACTTTTCCTGAACTTAAACATACTTAGCATTAATAATAAAGTACATCTACTACATACTCTAATAGACACCTATTCCCCAAACCTACTATCCCTAACCGAAATTTGGTTAAAACCTACTACTCCCGATAGCAAATTCCTTCCCCCAGGCTATAATGTAATATGTAATGATAGACTTTTCAGAAAAGGGGGTGGTGTAGCATTACTTTATAAAAACAACTTAAAGGTTACCATTATTGACCCTCCTATACTCCTCCTAATGTCCTCAGAACTACTACTATCTAAACTAGAACTTACCAACAAAAAAATCTACGAATATTATAACAGGGTACATACCACCAGGCAATAACACCCCCACCCTAGAAGCCCTTCTACATTGGACCAATCAAAACCAACACCAAGAAACAATCATCCTAGGTGACTTTAACATAGACTGGCATACATGCTCCAGCTCCAACCCCTCCAGTTTTATAAATCTGTATAATTTCTCCCAAATCATTAACTCCAGTACAAGGCTAGGTAATAATAAAAGCAAAGAGAGCTTCCTAGACTGGACCCTAATAAACAATTCCAGTACATTCTATCAAGCAAGTGTCCTACCAGACAACCTCAGTGACCAACAGCCCACCTTTCTACTAAAACTCAAATCCCACACCAACTCTGAACCACCAATTCAGACCATTAGAAACAAAAGAAACTTTGACATAACAAAATTCAAACTTGAACTACAATACCAAAATTAGAATCTTCTAAAGACACCCCCACTAGACGAAGCGGATGAGCTATTTAACATTACCTTCCTAAATATCTTAAACACCCATGCCCCTCCTCACACAGCAAACAAAAAATTAAAATAGCCCCCTGGATCACAAGTACTACTAGAACCATGATAGCCCAAAGAAATAGAGCCTGGCATCAGTGGACAGCCAATAAAACCATAGCAACCAAACAAGAATTCCAAAAACTCAGGAACAAAGCAAAAAAACTAATTATACTAGACAAAAGGAACTATTTTTAAATTTGCAAAATAGACACCAAAACAACCTCTAAAAACTCTGGGCAGCACTAAATACATTACTCCACCCCGGCAGACCAAGTACCCCAACACCAGCCACTGTAAATGATAGCACTGACATTCCAGAAGCCTTTAATAGATTTTTCATAGCAACCATTTCAAAATTAGTTCATCAACAACCCACAACATCTACTACTAGCAACCCAAAGCCTGTTACCAATATCAATACCACCTTCCAATTCAAACCTATTCCCACATATTATATAAAAAAGACTATTATGTAAACTCAAACCAACTAGCCTGGCTGCCAACAACATTCCAGCCAAATACCTTCAAATAGCTGCTAATGAGATAGCATAGCCAATATAAATTCTCCTGAACAGATCAATAACAGAAAGCAAAATTCCAGCAATCTGGAAAATAGCATATGTCACCCCACTACACAAAGGTGGGACCTGTACAGACCTTACCAACTATCGCCCTATTGCCATATTATCTCCACTTGCCAAAATATTAGAAAAATGTATTTACCAGCAGCTTATGCAATACCTACTGAAAAATCAACTTCTCACTCCTACCCAACATGAGTTTAGTCCAGCCCATAGTACAACAACTGCCATCTTCTCCTTCACCAACTTAATCAACCAGAACTGGAATCTAGGTAAACTAACATCAGCCATATTTTTAGGCCTATCAAAAGCTTTTGACATGGTCAACCATCCCAAACTTCTTGACTCCCTTACTGACCTTGGACTAGCCACTGACTCACTAGCCTGGTATCAAAATTACCTAATAGGTAGACAGCAAGCAGTTTGGTGGGATAACAAACTATCCACACTGTTCCCTATTACAATAGGAGTCCCACAAGGATCAATATTAGGCCCTCTATTATTTTCCATATTCATTAATGATCTCAACAATGCTGTAGTGGTACGGCAGTAGTGTTGTTACCTCACAGCAAGAGGTTCTCCCGTTCGATTCTCGGCTTGGCTTGGGAGTGCCTTCTGTGTGGAGTCTACATGTCCTCCCCTCGGTTGGGTAGCATTCGAAAGACATGCGTGCGTAAATGGGTGTGCCTTCGTTGAAGGCTGGGCATCGAGCTGGCACTCGTCATTTCATAAAAATCTACTGCCAATCATTAACGGACCAGAGTTCCGCTGTGGCGACCCCTTACCGAGAAAAAGCAAAAAACAAGCAACAACATTAATGATCTCAACAAGATCACCCAAGAGGCAACTGTCATACAATATGCTGACGACTCAGCACTAGTCTGCTCAGCCACCAACCACCTCACACTCCTTTCCACTACCCAACAAGTTGTTCAAAACCACTGAAGCTTGGTTTCTCAGTAAAAACCTGTTACTGAACCCCAAAAAGACCAAATTGCTAATTTTCAAACCGAATAAATCCAACTTAGACACTGATTCTTTCAGTATTATATCTAATGATGGTACCATTATCTCTTCAGACTCCCACACAAAACTACTGGATGTTACAACTGACAACAAAGTCAAGTTTGACTTGCACATAAATCATACCATCAAAAATTTACACAGAAAACTAGGTAGTCTGTACAAAAATAAAACATACCTAAACCAACAGACTAAAATTACTATGGCTCAAACTCTGCTACTATCCACACTTCTATATGATGCCCCCATCTTCACCAACCTATCCAAAACAGAAATTACAAAACTAGACACATGTTACAATCAAATTGCCAGATTTGCCACAAATGGTCCCTACTGTTCACATCATTGCCACTCACTATACCAACTAAAGTGGCTTGAACTTCAAAATCTCATTACCTTCCACCAACTAGTTTTCGCTAAAAAACTCCTACTATATCCAGACAAAATACCAGCACTATCTAATTTACTTAAAATACATGAAAACCCAAGACAACTATGTTCTGGTGACAGGACCTTAATCAAGATCACCAGAACCAACAACTCAGCAGGAGACTCCCTCTTTCCTAACTACATAGGCAAAATTTGGAACTCACTGCCCCCTGATATTACCTCAGCAAATTCTATCATTAACTTTAAACAACTACTAAAGGACACTATTTATCAATAGACAATGCCCATGCCTTCCCCCAGGTTGACCTTCTACACCTGCTTTTCCCTCAGGACTTTCCCTAGCAACCTCCGCATATTAATTTACTGTATGTACTAGTTTTCTTAATACTCAAACCTCATCTACTAGGAGTTCTACTATACTCCTGAAAGCTCTCTACTACTCACTGTACTCCCCATCTCTTTCATACACCATCATACTCAAAAACAATATTGTAAATTTATACATATCTATGGGTGAATTATACATAATCTCATTAATTCAAGTAGAAATTACTGGACAGGCAACTAACGTGTCCTGCTACTACAATTTGCAGCTAAAATATTTATTTTTTCTATATATACTTCTAATATGTTATGTTTTTGTACTTGGGCTCTGTATTTATTAAATGACTCTGTATGTGTTTGCTTGCCTTTGTATATTTACAAACTCTGGAGCTTTTCTCCCCAGGCCTCCGCTGAAAATGGACATTTATCCAGTCGGATTCTTCCGGTCAACAAATGTAAAATAAAATAAATAAAAATAAATAAATAAAAATCAGCTAGCAACTGAATGTACCAAACAACAAAAGTAAGAATATAAGGTGAATGATCAGATGAGAAGGCAAGAAATATGGAAAATGCATAAATATAGTTGCAAGTATAGAAAACTTCTGGAAGACCCTCATGTTGATCAGGAACGAATGCAGGAATGGTTAAGGGGAGACAAATTCAAACCAAGAGATGAAAGGCTAATATTGGCGGCACAAGATAGTGGGCTACTTACATGTTGGTTTACAAAGTCCATTGAACATGATGGAGAAAAAAACAAATGTAGTTTTTGTAAAACAGAATTGGAAACAGTTGCACACCTCATTGCAGGTTGCGACAAAGTAATGGCAGGAGGACTGTATACTGAAAACCATAATAATATGGCAAGACTGTTGCACTGGGGATTGTGCAAACATTATGGTACTGAAGTAGCTGAAAAACACTGGAACATGAGCCACAAAGCATCATAAAAAATGATGAAGTCTACGTCACATGGGATCATCCACTACCAATAGTTCAAAAGACAGATGCTAGAAAACCAGATATAGTGGTCCAAGAAAAGAAGACAAAAGTAGCATTCATCATTGAAATTGCCAGACCCAGTGACTACAGTGTCATGCATACAGAGAGACACAAAGTCATAAAATATCAGGACTTGCAGGCAGAAATGAGAGCAATATGGAAGAAAGATACCCAGACAGTTCCTATAGTAGTAGGAGCAACAGGTCTTATAAAAAAAGAATCTACAATCATATTTAGATATGGTACCAATGCATGTAATAATATTACAAATTGCAGAAGGAGTCATTACTGGGCACATTGTGGGTGCTGCAAAGACCACTTCTGGCTGACATCAAAGATTGAAACAGTATTAATTTCATGAACTTTAATCGTACTTTGATTTAGGAATGGGGTCCATTCCCATCACGGTATTACAAACCCAAAAGATTTGCAGAAATTAAAAAGGGAGAGACATAAAGTCAAAGAAGATGATAAAGAACACCATGGATATGAACAGTCCTGCAGCTGCACACAAGAATGCCTTACAATACATATATAGCCCACTATCTGGAGATGTGCTCCTGCCTTTCATGACAGCCAACCATATTCAATTAATATTCTTCAGCAGCTATAAAACAAAGGCAGTACTGCTAAATATAAGTAGTCAGCACAGAACACAGTGAAATGTAAATAGCATAAAAAATAAGGACAATACTTCTGTGACTACCACTGGTGAAACAGGGTAAGATGGCTCTGCCATAGGTCATAGTAATAATACCTGCATTGTTCCCCATGTGGGTAATATCTTTTGCATCAGAAAACATCCATGACTTGTCAAACCAGGTATCAAGTTTTTTAAAAGGGTCTATTGTACCACTCTTTAAGTCCCTGTAGGAGGTTACTAGGCTAGTGGCCCTGAGGCTGTTATAAGCCTAGTCAACAGTTTAGCCCATGTTTAGACAAATCAGCATCCAATGCCCCTGTCCAGCAGGGATATGGGTGGAATCTCAGGGGTATATTTTCTGTTTCCAATTCAGTTATCCAGGTTGTGCTTAAACAGTGGTAAAGAGATACTCTGCTTGATGTGGACAGGTAGTCTATTCCATAGATGAGGGAGTCTCTGGGACACAAATCTGTCCCACCAAGTCCTGTTGATGTCACAGACCAGGTTAAGGCCACGTGTGTGGGTTACTCGATTGGAACTTGACTTGCAGATATGCAACAGTCCCAGCAAGGTGGGGTCCATGATCACCTTGTATGCCAGACAGAGTTCAACTCTGAGGAGTCTGTATGAAACTGAGTAGAGGGATAGGGCTTTTAGCCTTTGTGTATGGAATATGTTTGAGGCCCTGGATTCTCCTGGTGAGGAAACTCTGTGGTCTCTCCAGCTGCTGCATGTGCTTTGCGAGGTACATGCCAAATGGTGCATTGTACTCAATAATGGGCTTTATAAGGGAAGAATACAGAGATGTTATGACCTCCTTGTTCCTGGATGAGATACCCTTACTTTGAGGTGGGCCATGTAGAAGGCTTTCTGTACCACGGAAGCAACATGGTAGTCAAAAGTCAGGTTGCTGTCAACCTGGGTGCCCAAATCCCTCACGACTGATTGAGTGCTTAGGACATTGTTATTAATGTGATAATTTGTGAGGCTGTCACTCTCCCCAAAGGGGATGATGATGCATTTTTTGGTATTCAGCTTGAGGCTATGTTTCTGGCACCAGTCATTTGTCTAAGTGAGACCCTCCTGGAGGATTTCCACATCAATAGGGAAATTGACGATAGCATCCAGCTTGCAGTCATCTGCAAACTTGATCAGTCATAGCCCACTGGTTTTGGCTTGCACCTCAGAAAAGTATATCCCAAATAACAAAGGCCCCAAGACCGAACCCTGGGGTATGCTGCTTGTTACGGATCTACTGCTTGAGGTGGCTTCCCCTATTTTGACTACGTGAGTTCTATTAGTGTGCCAGTTTGCTACCCATCTGGTAACATATAGATCCATGCGTAGTTGAGAGAGTTTATCTATTATGCCCGAGTGGGGAATGGTGTCAAGGTCTTTGGCCAGGTCAAGGTAGGCGGTGTGCACAGTCTTCCCCTTGTCCATGGCTTTGGTAACTGTCTCAAAAAAGTCGACCAAATTTAGCAGACATGACCTCCACTTGATGAAGCCAAACTGTGTGGGATCAAGTGTTTGGAGGTTACCAATGTCCTTGTTAATGAGGTCCATTATAATCTGTTCCATGGCCTTGCAGATCAGGCTAGTTAGGCTGATGGATCTATAATTTCCTGGACTGGTGGACTCTCCACCTTTGTGTAAAGGGATGACAGTGGCTGTCCTCCATTCCTATCTTTTGCTGATGTTGTTCAGAGTCTGCTTGTGAAGTCATATTATCTGCATACAGCAGCTTTGTTGCTCTGTTCCCTCTGACCTGTTTGTTAATTTATTCCATCACCAGTATGAACAGCAATGCTACCGGAACTTCAAACCACCACTGGACTGCCCAAGTTAGCTTTCTTGGAACCTTATAATGTGCTTTCTCCAAGTTTAGAAATACCCACTTGGACTCTTTCCTCATCTCTAGCTTCCTCTCAACTATCTGTCCCATTGCAAACATTGGGTCAGTTGAGTGCTGCATCCCGATCTTAACCCAAACTGCTCATCTCCCATCTTGCTTCCTACTACTCTGCATATTCATCATTCACCCTCTCCAGCAATTTCATGCAGTGTGACATGAGTCTGATACTTTGTACTGTCAACACTTGACTCTTCTTTGTTGTTGCACACTAGTATAGGAATCCTTATTTTCCAGCCACCCGGGATATTCTTTTATCCCCACACTGCTATGGGTAGACCATGAAAGCATTTTTCCACTAACTAGATAGATAAATGCTTATCCCTCTGTCTCTCTGATCTAGTCACACAGAAATAGGTTCTCTGGTCACCTGCATCTGTACGAAGAGATGGATGAAGAAAGAAGTGTGGATTATAGAATAGCATTATTTAAAAAAAATGTGCTTCTTTTTAAAATAACACCACCAAATAATAATCATAACAGAATAAACATCTTGGATTGCGGTGGGGTAATTAATGTATTTACCCACAATAGGGTGCCCAAGTTTGTTCACTTGGGCAGCTGCTTCATGGCCAAATTGCATTCCTCACATAAGTAAAATATAAATTGCCCATGCCCTGCCACAGTGTGTTGCTATACTATCCCAAATTTCAGTAAGAATATTATAAAATGTGATTATTGAATTCAAAACTGTATGCTCAGGAGGGACACTGTCATAAAAGACCTGGTCACAATGTCTTCACAGTATACAGAAAGGCATTTGTATACTAGACTAAATCTTTGGACAGTCCAGAGCTATAACTGTGCTACTGCATACAAAACTGATTTGATGACTTTCTTGATATTGTGAAGTTTTTTAAGCCCCCTAACAAAACAGGTACCGAATGTTCAAAGGTTTTGCACAAAGAAAATAAAGGGGCTATAAACTTCAAGCTATGCAGATAGGTTGTAGGAAATGTCAGTGAACTCAGTGTTACAGAGGCTTCTGAGAAATATGTGTAAGGACTAATGGAAAACACAGCCCTTGGGCCTTTACAGGGTTGAGTAACATGTTGCTAAACCAAAATTACAGCAATAGAAAGGGACATTTCATATTCTGTGTACTCCCAGTTAAACAGTGCACATGTATGTATACTTTTAAGGAAATACAGGATGTTTTTTAAGGAGAATAAGAAGTACATGCATGGGGTTGTGTCAGTAAAGCATCTAGATCAGTAGATGTCATACAGAAACCTGTGAAACTATGTTATAAACAACTAAGAGTTTAAAGCAGCCAGCTGTAGAAATCATGCAGGGACATGTACACTCCACACAGGCAATAACCAGAGGTCAGGACAGAACCCCAAATCCTGGATCTATTATGTAGAAAACCTTAACCACTGAGCCACCATGCTGCCTGTCATCACAGACGCTGAGAATGACAGCCTAAACCAGTGACCCACACAGGCTTAACACAGACTCAGGGAATGGTAGCTTTAGCCACTGAGCCCCCATGCTGCCTTTTAACACCAACACTGGGAATGGTAACCTTAGCTATTGAGCCACCATGTTGCCTGTAAAAAAAAGACACATAGCAAGGGTATGTGTGGCTTCTGAATATGTCAGTAGCACAGATTTATTTAAAAGGCACTGTTACTGTCAATACATTTTTCGACAGTCTTTGTGTCCAGTATCAAAAATGTTTGAACTCCTTATCTAGAAGTCACAGTATAGGTGACAATTTATTTGATGTCTGCCTTTAAAATGGTGTTAAGTATATTATGGATAATTTATGTGTGACTAGATCAGAGAGAAAGTGGGATAAGCATTTATTTAGCCACCAAAAATAGGTATACTAATATTTTTTCAGTGAAATGTATCCATGAGGTCCAGGAACTGTTTTCACTAAAATCATTCCCAATAAGGCTCCTGGTGGTAGTCTGTCTGAAAGATTTGCTATAAAACAAAAGAAGTGGGTTGTGGCTGATGTAATGCACTGGGAAACAGGATGCTAATTAAGGGCTGATCTAAATGAATATTATAAGTGGTAGAATGCACTTGCTCATCTTGCTACATTGTCATTTTTTTTCTTTTTTTGTGAACAACCTACTTATTTGTAAAATAAAATATTTAGAAATGATTGGACAACACCACTAATTACTTTTTAATTTGCACTGAATAAAGTTATTATACAAATTATATAACTATTAAATTATATAACTTTTCTCAATACAAATTACAACGCATGCATGTGTGTGTGTGTGTGTGTGTGTGTGTGTGTGTGTGTGTGTGTGTGTGTGTATATATATATATATATATATATATATATATATATATATATATATATATATATATGTGGATCCCTATCAGTTGATCAAAGTTTCAAAACTTTGAAGGCCATATGGCCGAGACCATATGATCAAAGTTTTTAAACTTTGAACACTTTGCACTGAGATCACTATACGGGGTGGAACTCTGGATTTGCTGTTTTCCTCACTGTAGTGCGATCTCAGAGCTGGTATATTTAAGTAGTGGGGGGGTGCAGCAGGGCGTGCCCCCCCCTACAAAAAGGTAAGTATAACATGTTTTCTTTAGTTTTTGTGTTATTTTTATTTCGAAGTTTCAAAACTTCGATTATATGGTCTCGGCCTTATGGTCTTCGAAGTTTTGAAACTGCGATCAACTGACAGAATATAGATATATCTATATATATATATATATATATATATATATATATATATATATATATCTTAAAAAGCATTTAGCAAACGCATGTTGGCAATAAAATGATCTTCACACTTGTTCACTTATTTACTGTCAGATTAGTAAACACCACTGTAGATGAAATAAAGACATTGCAAAACACAGTTCTTTAGATTTAGCTATGGAGGGTATAGGGTCCTCATATGACAATATGGACTCTGTCCTAAGTTTCAGTTATAATAAGTTACTCATCACTTATTATTTCTAAGATTCCCAGTGATCCTTATTTCTTAGTCTACCCTTGCTGTTTTAGTCCTGCAGAGCAGTGGTTTTCAATCTTTTTACACTTGGGAACCAGTGAAAATAGAAGAATTATTTCGGGGACCACTAAGGTAGAATGAAAAACCATATAGTATTGGCCTGTAACTGTTCCTCATAAAATCTGAGTTTTTCTGGCAAATGTTTGAGGTCTGAAGCCACTAAATAATGACAGGCACAACACATGCAAATATGGGAAAACAGGTGTTCCAGCACATTTCTAAGTAATACAACATTTTGGGTTTTGTGTTATAAGTTATTTGTTAAACAGTGAGATCACCGATTCACTCAGGCCTATTTAACATATAACAGTACATATGTATATGATTCCCTGGGCAATATAAAATGTTTTACCAAGTACAGGCAATTCAATGAACAGGTTTACTCAAATGTGTGGCACATTAACCATTGCTGGAGTACTATGAGTGCTGTGTCTGCTACGTTTCTACAGTTCTCCTTCCTCGTATAAATTAACTAAATCATGACCCAGTTGATTTTTATTTATTTATTATAGCATATCTCTAGAGTTGAAAAAAAGGAGTCAAACATAGAGAAGTCACTGCCCCCCACACAAAAACATAATTATGACTTAATTTTTCTTTTACAAAACAAAGCAGCAGTGCTGCAGCCACAATCCCCAGTATTGATCAGTAGAGCAGTGTCCCAACTGTGATAATGAAGTGCAAGTTACTGATCCTGAATAAAGACAATAGTTTATTTATTTTTATTTTATTTTACATTTGTTGACCGGGATAGTCCAACTGGATGCATGTCCATTTTCAGCGGAGGCCCGGGGAGAAAAGCTCCAAGGGTAAGCAGCTACAGCATTACATTATACCAGCATTACATATTACAGACTATTTACAGAGATTACATAAGTAAACAAGTTAAACAAGTTCCACAGGTTACAGTTAGTCCTGAGCACAAGTCAAGATTAAATTAAATTACACAGTAAACTGTTTAACAGATTTTTACACATTCGAGTTAGCCTGGCTTGATACATTGACATAGCCAATCAAAAGATATATGAAAGCAGCACACAGAATCAACAGCCCACCTATTCTAGACAGTTTGACTTTTAGAATTAAACTCAAACCAAGCATAGTATATCACTTTAAGTCAAACAGCAGCTATAGAAGTCATGGACTGTACTGTACTTTGATGTAGAAGCAAATTCCAGGTAACACTCCTGCACACTGGTGAACAATTTATTTTTATCCTCACAAAGGCACACAGAAATCCACACTTCTCTGTTAAAATGCAAATTTTCTAGGACCAACAAATTAAAAGTCACTTAAGTGACAGCTGTGCAGGACCAGAAGCACATTGACACTTCAGATACACAAATGCATTAACTTCTTAACATAAGTATCAACCTACAGAAGTCTATACAAGAATAGCAAGAATGCAACATTTCATTACAGTAACTCAACATCAACATGCTTTAAACTAAGGATAGCATGTCTTGTAATGCTCTTTGCACTGACCTAATACTCTTCGACCCATACAATTCTATTACACAGGGAAATTGCGCACAGTTAAAGTATGCATGGAGCCATGAGCCATCTTTCAAACAAAATGAAAAAAGAAAAAAAAATGGTTCTGCTGATCTCAGCAGAGTAGGAGGCACAAGAATGTTGTGGTGAAGAAACTGGCTACTTTAGGTTATGTTCCTCAGTCACGTGGTCAGAGATGAGTGGTCAACACAGTCAGCGAAACAGCTTGCTCCAGATATGCTAATCACCCTGCTGCAGATGTTTCTCTTCATTTGCTGCTGCAGATGGAGTGAAGCACCAGTGCCCAGCAGTTTCTTGATTTGAGTTGTCAGAGTGGGATTGTTAACTGAGCTAGTCATGCTCCCCTGAATGCTTCCACTAAGTTGGTAGACTCCATTACCCTTGCTGTTGCCCCTGTCTGCCATTATCATAAATAAAACAACCATGAAATTTTGACTACAGACAGTCCACACACCTCTTTCTTTCCCAGGTTAGGGTACAATGGTTTAGAAACATGGTGTCGAACCTACTCACAAGTTAACTTTAGGCAGAATATATTGATTCACCAAATCAAAAGAGATATGAAAGCAGCACACAGAATCAACAGCCCACCTATTCTAGACAGTTTGACTTTTAGAATTAAACTCAAAACAAGTAAATGCATACTTTTTGGGAGTGGAGTAGTAGTGGTTTGATATCAGTTTGTTCCTGCAGTAGTCAACTGTTCCTAAGGAACTACAGTTTATTAGAATGTGTAACATCCTATCTTTAAATATTTTGATACACAATTAACACTTTGTGTGCACTAATGTGATTTCTAATCAGAAATGAGGTACAGCTTCCTGCTGGGCTGTAAAGCTTGCTATAAGAAGCACATCGGAACTACAAATCCCAAAATGCACTGCTGGAGAAGGTGATGCTAACCTAATAATACTCTAAGCAGCAATAACACTTTCACGGACCAGCAGGACATTTCTGCCGGACAGGACCCGGTCTGCGGACACGTGGTTGAAAAACACTGCTGTAGAGTACAGTATTTTTTTTTATTTTTCATATAATTTAAATAGCTGCCACTACAGCTGGATGATCTTTTCACTTCCATCTCCTTATCATTGATTTTGCAATTGTCAACATCCTCAAAAATTTCTCTCTTTTCATACAAGTCCTGGCTAAGCTGTCGAGAGACCAAAAAAGATTGAAGAATTCAATGTAAACCTCATAATACATTTCATTTCTTCTTTCATTCCATATAACATAAAATACATTTTTATTTATTATTTTAAAATATTCTTTACTTCTATTATTATAATATTAATCATATCCATATTTAATTTTTCCATATCTCTTATATCTTCAAAAAAAATCTTCTTTACATAGTCCTCCCCATAACGTTTTTACTCTTCTACATTTCCAAAACACATGTTCTGTAGTTTCTTCTTCTTAACAATGTAAACATATTCTACCACTTTTCTTTTTACATGGCATATTTCCTTTTACTGACAATGTATTTATTATCAGTCTCCACAGGAAAAAATCTTGACATTGTACTTTCTGATTTCACCATTTGCTTGTTATTTTTATAGCTTTATTTTTTCATCTGCTAGATTTTCCCATGGTTTTGCATAGTAATGTTTTATCATTACATTCTTATACCACAGTTTTCTAGCTTTTTCAATATCATGAATGTTTATTTTCCATTAAAATATTTTTTCTTTATAACATTTTATTTCTTAATTTATGTACTCTTTTTTCTCTTTTTTACTGTACTTCAAAATGTATCATACTTATATTTATATTTATACAATTTTACTAATTTCACATTGTTTTCATTTATCCACTTTAACGTTTTGTACAAATTTAATGAAGCAACATATACCATTGGGTTAATTAACCCTAAACCTCCTTCTTCCTTTTTACATACTAAACTCCTCTTTTTACTGGGGTTAATCTAGAAACCCATATAAATGAAAAAAATATGTAATAATTCCTTTTCAAATACTGTTGGCAACATAAATACACTTGCTAAGTATGTTATTTTCCCATCAGTGCTGAATTTATCAAATAAGCATTTTTTTCTGAATGATAATTTATATGTTCTCCAGGAAAAGCAGTTTTGTTTTATTTCTTCTGTTGTCTTTTCCCATTGAATATTGCTTATATCTTTATTCCCAAATGTTATACCCAACACAGAAATTTCATTCATTGTTAAATATATACCACTGATCCTCAATATATCACATAAACATTTACTTTTCTCTTCATTTAAAGCCATCCCTATCACTTCTAGACACTCATTTGTAATGTAACAACTGTCTGTTTCCAATGTAATCCAATGTAACTACTGTCTGTTTATTTTACTGTGGAGCTTTTCTCCCCGGGCTGCCGCTGAAAATGGACCTACGTCCAGTCAGACACTCCCGGTCAACAAATTTAAATAAATTTGTGCAAATTATTACTTGTTTTATCCAAATATGTTTTTGCCATTATTATAATGTCATCTGCATATGTTAACTGAATTGAGATTCTTAACCCTTTAGCTGTTACATACCCCACCCCCTTCATTTTGTAATTTATATCATCATGGAACTTATAAACAAAGACAATGGTAATCTCCAAACTCTGAATCCCACCCAGTTCGGGTTTGTAAAAGGCAGATCATGTCTCCTAAACCTGATAGACTTCTTTGAAGCAGTCACCAAAGCCGTAGACAAGGATAAGGTGGTTCACACAGCTTATCTAGATCTTGCCAAGGCTTTCAACACCATCCCCCACTCTGGAATTATAGATAAACTCACTAAACTAGGTATAAATCCCTATGTCACAAGATGGGTTGCCAACTGGCTCACTGACAGAACCCACACTGTGAAAGTAGCAGACTCCAAATCCAACTTCAGACCAGTGACAAGTGGAGTACCACAGGGTTCAGTCCTGGGTCCTCTCCTGTTTGGTATCTACTTCTCTGAAGTACAGGCTAACACAGAAGGTCTTTGGTTAATGAAGTTCGCAGATGACTGTAAATTAGGAGCCATAATCGAAATTCCTAACGATGTGGACATCCTACAAAAGGTCCTCACTACACTGAGACAGATGCCTGGTGTCAAAGCCATGGCCTCAAGCTCAGTGCCAAAAAGTGCATTGTCATCCCCTTTGGTAAAAACTCTTTACCCATGAACTACAACATAGGCAGTAGTATACTTAACACCGAAAGTGTGATAAGAGACCTTGGGACACAGGTGGACAGTAATCTCTCCTTTGATAATCACATCGCCACAGTAGTCAGGAAATCCTTCTACGTGGCACACCTCATCACAAAAGGTTTCTCATCCAGAAAAAAAGAGGTCATTGTTCCCCTCTACTCATCACTCATTAGACCCATTATGGAGTACAACGCCCCTTTTGGTATGTACCTCACAAGACATCTACAACAACTGGAAAGGCCGCAGAAATACCTCACAAAGAGGATTACTGGCCTCAAACAGATGCCCTACGCAGACCGTCTCTAAAAACTCCAGCTTTACTCCGTCGCATATCGCCTACTCAGATGCAATCTCTGCCTAACATACAAAGCTATGTCAAACCCAGAGCTGTTGGACATGCTGCACTTAAAGAAATCCCAATCCCTCTGAGCTACATGCTCTAGAGACCTAAACTTTGTCACCACAATAAACAGAACATTCCGGAGGGATAGATTCCTGTCCCTGAGACTTCCCATACTCTGGAATAAACTACCTATCTATATCAAACAAAGCTCTTCATTAGCACTCTTCAAGAAAAATCTTGATGATTGGATGGGAAATAGGAAATTCACCCCGGGGATCACCTCTGTGGCTCTGCTTGACAGAGGCACAGGAAAATAATTTTCTTGGGTGGCAAAAGCCAGGGTACCTTTTTGGCTGGGCTTGTATAGGCCCCAGGGCCAATAGCCTAGTACCTACCTATGAACCTATAATACTATCACATTTATAACTAATGCAAAGTGCATACAGTTTGTTGGACATCCCTGTCCTACACCAGGCTTACTGCCTCTCTGTTTCATTTTTTTATTTGTGAATTATTCCACCCAAGTAGTACTTCCAAATGGTCAGTTGTGATCAATGTACTTCCCCGGTAATCAAATGTACAATGAATAAAATACTCTTGGACTTGTTCAAAGCATTTGACATGTTTTTTCATAACTCTACTTCAAAGGGTCTCCACACTCAGTATGGACGTTACTGTCATAAACTGGTTTAACATCTACCTAAAAAACAGGGCTCAAACAGGCATTTGGAAAGAGTGCTTATATACCTTTATTCCCAATATTGTTAATGTCCCACAAGGCTCAATTAAAGGACCCCTCTTATTTAACATTTTCAATAACTGTCTTCATAAAATAGTTGCCATGGGTAACATAATCTAAAATGCAGATGACTCTACTTTGATAAACCATGCTAACACCACTGAATTACTCCAAAGACAAAGTCAAGTATTTTTTCAAAAGACTAAAAATGTGTTAAAATCTTCTAAATGTACAGTATTATTAAAAGTAAAATTGTGATTTTGAATCCCAGAACTAGACTTGCTCTTCAAACATCAATCACAATAACATCATACAACAACAATACACTGGCAGAAGTTAATCAAACAAACACCTGAAGTTCGATCAACACATAAATTATTGCCAGAACTCATCAAAAATTAGACTCGCTATGTAGAATTAAACATTTCCTTATTGTACAACTAGATAACAATTTGTTCAATTACTTTTACTGGAAAACCTTCTGTATGCAGCCCCAACTTTAACAAACCTATGTAAAGTGTCACTTAACAGCCATGAACAATGTTACAATAAAATTGAAACTTTGATACCCACCTTCCCAAAAAATCATGTCACTCTATGCTGCTTCAAGAACTAAAATAGAACTAGCTCACAATTAAAACGTCTTCCAACTTGAACTTGTCCACAACTTGGCAAACTATCCAAATAAATATCCTATACTTTCTCACTAAATAAGAAAATACATTCCAAGACAAGATGTTAGACTCAACTAAACTATTTAGCAATCTACAAAGTTACCATTAATTTTGCTGATTTCTTTCATACAGTACATATTGTAAAGGGGCTATGTCATTTGACGGAAAACTTATTTGCCTGAATCTCAAGAAGTTTTAAAGGATATGAGTCTAGACAAGTATGTATGGCTTGGCAATAGCCACTGCCATGTTGTAACTCCTCATCTGTACATGTTTGTGTTCATGAACCAGCACTGATTCAATGTGTGCCTCGTGTTCTTCTTTTTATCATGGTTGTCTAACCATGGAGGTAGTTTATATAAGTATTAAGGTGTGGAGAGCAGGGAGCTATATTACATGCAAAAACATTTTTATGTTATATTTGTTGTGTAAAATGTTTTCTATCAATTATTATTCAGTCAAATGAGTTTTTAGTCAAATAAGTTCAACAATTTGTGATTTAAATGAATTTTCCATCAAATAACATAGATCTATTGTAAAGCTATCAAACTCCCTCCCACTGACCTCATCACTGAAACTAACATTAAGCTATTTCAAACAAACTTAAAAACACAATTAACTTACAACAGCAACAGCTTAACTTCAGCTCTCCCAGTGTGAAAACAGAAACTGAGAAAAAAGGACCAATGAAATTGTATGCTTTGGCAAAATTCAGTTACTGGTTAGTTAGTGCACTACATAGATGCCAGCAAAGAAGACATTTGGAGATCACCCAGAAAAGGTGAAGAGCAAATACTGTCTCAGAAGAATCCTGCAGCTGTTCAGCAAAAAGTAGTTCAAGCTTCAGCTTTGCTTCAAGTAATTTAGAGGAGAACATAAAGCAAATGTACTAATAACTGAAACACTGAAGGAATCTATCAACTAATAACAAAATACTGGAAAAACAGAAGAAGTTTTAACTAGGTATTCAAATGAACTGATAAAACTGCAAAAATCAGAAGTTAAAATAAAGAAAAGTCTGGCTGAATATGTGGCTTCTTGAGAAGATTTGCTTCCAAAATAGATTTAGAAGGCAGAGCGCACAGAAAAATTCTACCAGAGAAATTGAAAGGAAAAGACTGTATTAATTTTATGAAAACACAAATAAGCAACTGAACTGGTTTTCTGTAGAAGGATTTGCTAATTGAAAATGCACAGTAAGTGTATGTGTCAAACCTGACCATGAGAAAGCATACAGTGGTAAAAATACAATCATATCAGCAGAAACAAAAATTATAGCCAGCAGAGTATATGTGGAAAATAATTACTCACTGTATACCAGGCAGAGAGAAGCAAGTGTATCCCAGCTATCAGGGAATGTTGAGAGGAAGGTGTGAGATTCAAGCTGCTGTATCCATCTGTCTTCGGAGTATTTTTTGGGGATCAAAGACATTTTTGATTCAGAACATGCTAATGAGGAAATAATTTATCCCCCCCCCCAAAAAAAAATTGAGCCAGCAAACAGAAGGAGGCACTGCTTCTTATTCTGCTAACAATAAAGCTCATAGAGAGAGAGATTTTGCTAGTGAAATCTTTGCCAGATTTCCAAAGGAAAATGCTTGAGAAACAGAAAACAGTGCATGAATTGACTAGAAGAATGTAGAGTATCTTGGACTTAAAGCAGAGTCTGGTGTTAGGAGATGGAGATGAACAGAAGGAAGATCAGCAAAACTTAAATTTGTGAATACATGGGAGACTATAAAGCATCAATCACATTTGTGAAATATGGCTTTGCAAGAAAAAGTGGCTGAGAAAAGATTGGACTTTTGTTGACTTTGTTACACTTGTGTGTGGACTGCAAAGCATATACCCCACATTATGTCATTAATGTTTAGAAGGACAGTGAAAGGGGGAAAAAAGAAGTAGCTCTAAGTAAAACAAAATATATTCTTATTAGTATTTGTGTAAAATATTTCAAGATATAAACTGCATGTTATATTGTGAAGCAGTTTTGCATAGAGTACAGTCGGGTATTTTAAATGTGGGGGTTCTTTTCAATAGTGGCTGTATGTGTTAAAGATACTAAAGTCAAGAAGCACTTTTTTTTAGTTGTAAGAAATATACGCTTTACAGTATAATGAGAAGAAAGACTGGATAGAAGCACGTTTACATTAATATAATGCTATGATATTGGGTTGATGGTGTGGAGTGTAAAAGAGTACTGATTATATTATATGAAGAATTAAGAAAATAATTTTTTTTGTTTGTATAAGAGGCAGAGAAAGGTAAGTGTTTAAGGTTCTGTGATTCTTGGTGGTACAAACAGTGGTACGTGACTGTTATCCAATTGACCTGTAAGCTACACTTCTCATTTCAACTTAAATACTAACGTATTCTAGACCACTACTGGTAAAGTCAAAAAGTAACAAAAAATAATAAACATTCATGGAGATCCTTCTGAAGGTTTAAATCATCTGGTTTATTTCTTTATCAACACTTTCATCATAAATAGACTTCATCAAATAATGACATGTTTTTGTCTACTAGCTAAAAGAATGGCAAAGATGTCGCCAATATTGATAGATATGGATCGATGTGGTTTTGTGGAGGGGACGCATACTAAGCTGGGATTTTATGAGTAGAGCAATGGAAGCATTTGCATTCCTGATAAAATAATAAAGTTAATTAGGAGGATATATGTTGATTTTAATGCATGCTTGATACCTGCATATTACTGCTGCTGGGAGCTAATGTGTTTTTATATTACTAAAGTACTGTTTCTCTCTCAGCTTTTTCTCCTGTTCTCCAGCTTTCTTGCCCTGAATTTACACCTGGGTGGATGCCTAGACTTTAGCTAAATCTTAATACAAGCTCAACCAATTGCTCAAGCAATTATAACAAACTCTGCTGCCTCATCCCCTTTGGGAATTGAACCAAGCTTCTCCTAGAAGGACCTAAGGAAGTATGTGCATCTGCTGCTAATCCTTGAACTACTATAGCTATTTAAGCCCTGCTAGGTGTTTCAGTATGCTTCCTTGCCAGGAAAGCCAGCAGCCTAACCGTTCTTCTTTTTGTATCTCCATACTTCCCCTTATCTAGCTCCCTGATTTATACTAGCTCCCTCTCCCCTCTATTCAACCTAGTCCAGGGATTGTCTGGTGGGCCACATGTGCACTTCTGCATTTGTCCACTAGATGGCATTCTTTCCCCACAATTTTTTACTTTTATTCACTTACTTCTTGTATTGTGTTTAACCTCTAACTTTTCTCTTCTCTCTCTCTCTCTCTCTCTCTCTTAAACATCATAGCCCACTCTAACTTACTATATCCCTGTTCCCTTTACTTACCCTTCTGCAATCTACACTCCACTGATAGGTTCTCAATCTTCTTCTGCCCTCCTTGGCTCAACCTGCTCAGTTCGCCCTGCAGGCTCCCCTACCCTGCCCCCAAATCTCACCCGCCCCAGCACGTCTACCTTTATTCCCTCATAACCACACCCACTACCACACTAGACCAATCGGTCTCTAATTACTCAGGAAACACCCATTCCCTTATCCCGCCCATATTGACCATCACTCACCTCACCTAGATTAGCCACCTAACCAATCAGTTTCCATTACTCTATCAACACCCACTCCCAAACCACACCCATATCAACCTTCACACAACTCCCCACTCCTTCACCTATATAAGACACTAACCAGCTCCTCTGTACATACAACACTCTTGCAACAACAAATATTTCAGTAACAACATACCACCTCTTAGTAGCCCCATTTCATCATGCTTTCAAAACCCTTATACATCACTATTTTACTATTAATTATCCTATCTTTTCTACCTCACCCAGCCCATTAATACCTACCACTCTAAATCGTTCCATGTAACCAACCATCTTACTTCACCTCTTTCATATTCACACACCCCGATTTCCCCTCACCTATATCCTATAAAAAACCTTCTACTTTTTCCATATAAACTTATTACCTCTCATATACATTCTTCCCCCATTGTAACTAGCAAATCTTTCAGAATCATAATAAAATCCAATCTATACTCTAAAGAGTCCAATAACCTCTCTAACCCAATCCTTTATCTGATTACCATTCTATTATCAGGAGATATCCATCCTAACCCTGCCCCCCACCTCAACCAATATAGACAAGTCCATATTACTGACTTCTCTTAACTCCCAAAGTATAGTTAACAAAATCCCAAACCTCCATGCCTGGCTCATACATAATAAACCTGACATCCTATCCATCTCTGAAACATGGTTAAAACCCCATATAAAAGACTCTGAAATAATTCCACCCAACTATTCTATCATTAGAAAAGACAGATCCCACAAAAGAGGGGGAGGAGTAGCTCTCCTATACTCATCCTCCTTGTCAGTCACCCCCTATAACAAACCTACTCCACACTTTAATAATGCTGAACTACTCTTAACACTACTTCAAGTCAACAAACTCAAGCACATATGTATAGCTTCCCTCTACATTCCCCCAGGGGATAATATTTCTACACTTGAAGATATCCTCTCCTGGCTCTCCACAAACATTAACAATGAAACAATAATCTTAGGAGACATGAATATTAATTGGTCCTCCATTCAGTCTTCCACAAACCCACTTAACATCAACCTCTACAATTTTTCACAGCTAATCAACTCTATAACACGCCCCTCAAAAAACCTCTCTAGCGGTAGCATTCTAGACTGGATTTTAGTCTCTCATCCCCATTATTTCTCTGACAGTGGTACTATTCCCGATCCCCTTAGCGACCACTTACCCATCTTCACACATCGACTCCTCTTACTCCTACATCGCACTCACAATTATATTACTATCCACAACCAAAAGAACTTTAACCCAACAACCTTTTCTAATGCTCTAAAAGCAATAAATTGGAATAGTCTAAAAACACTATCTCTAGATAATGCAGTTGCCCACTTCAACTCAACCTTCTTAAACCTTCTAGACTACCATGCTCCCTTAAGGACAAAAATAATAAAAATCAAAACTGCCCCATGGCTTACCAAAGACACACTAGCAACCATGCGACACAGAGATAAAGCCTGGGCACACTACCAGAAAAATAGGACCCCCCTCATCCATAATGAATACAAAACACTTTGAAATAAAGTAAAAAAGCTCATCATCTCTGATCGACAAAATTACTTCTCCATACTCCAAAATAATAATAAAACTAACCCTCAGAAATTTTGGAAAGGAATCTCCACTCTTCTCAATCCCAGCAAACCAGACACCACCACCCCAGACCCTAATGCTCCTGATATAGATTTGGCTACCCAATTCAACTCTTTTTTCATTGATTCTATTTCCAAACTAACCTCATCATTCTCTAACATCTCTTCACTCTCCCATTCACCCCTATCTTCCTCTACCAATACTCTACCCTCCACCACCACCTCACCCCCATTCTCATCTACTAATTCTCTACCATCCAGCTCTTCTCCTACTTTCATGTCCTCTTTATCATCATCACCCCTAATACCCCTTCCCATTCCCCACTTTTCTCATTAAAACCTATCCCCACATCTACCATAAAAAAACTCCTTCAGAAATTGAAGCCATGCACTAATGCTCCTGACAACATCCCTTCTTACTTTCTTAGCATAGCCGCCGAAGGGATTGCCTACCCCATTAGCATTCTAATCAACCACTCTATCCAAGAAAGCACAGTACCCGAAATCTGGAAAAAGGCCTATATCATACCACTACATAAAGGAGGCAATAATAACAATGTTACTAATTTCCGTCCCATCACCATCCTGTCTCCCATCTCTAAGCTCCTAGAAAAGTGTATCCAACTACTACTCCTACCATATCTCTTAGATAATCACCTACTAACTCCCACACAACATGGATTCAGACCAGGTCACAGTACTATGACAGCCCTCCTCTCCTTCCTTGAAACTGTAAACAAAGCCCGGGACTCTGGTCATATTGTTCCTACCCTACTACTTGACCTTTCTAAGGCCTTTGACACTATTTCTCATACCCTACTTTTAACTAAACTCTCTACACTCAATCTATCTCCTTCCTCTTTGAACTGGTTCTCCAGCTACTTATCCAATAGATATCAAGCAGTAAAATGGAAAAAGGCCACCTCCTCATTCCTCAATACCCCAACCAGAGTTCCCCAAGGTTCCATACTGGGTCCCCTCCACTTTAATATATTTATAAATGATTTCCGCAACTCTATCCCTTTCTCGAATATCATCCAATACGCAGATGATTCAACTATTATCTGCTCTGCCACATCTATCCCTACACTCCTAAAGCTTACTCAAGATGCTTTCTCAACCACTGAGCAATGGATGAAAAAGAATCACCTAGCACTCAATGCCTCTAAAACCAAATGAATGGTATTTACTCCCTCCAAAGTCATCTCTTTCGACACAAACTCATTCTCTATTACCAGTCAAAATAACACATCTCTGGAACTGGTGTCTGAGACCAAGTTACTTGGGGTCCAAATAGATAGTCAGCTCAAATTCAATTCCCACTTACAGCTAAATATAAAAAAAAAACATCAAAAACTAGGTATGCTCTGCCGACAAAATCATTATCTTACACCTGCCACTAAAATCACTCTCTCTACATATTTTCTTATCCCCTCCCTTCTCTATGGAGCTACACTCCTAACTAATCTACAATCCTCACTGAAAACATAACTTTCCTCTTGCTACAACAAAATTGCCAAGTTCACTACCAGCCATAAGTCCTCCACTCACCACTGTTTCCTCTCTCCACATACTAAAATGGCTAGAACTACCCAATCATCTCACCTATACTCAACTTACTCTTGCTCACAAGCTCATTTTCAACCCCTCCTTCTGTCCCTCCCTTTCTTCTGCCTTTAAATGCACCTACCTGACAGAGTACTAAGGTCTAACAACCAAAATTTATTAGAAGTATACAAACCAACTCATTCCCCCAGGCAAAAATCTTCTATCCTATGGTCTAGCACGTCTCTGGAACTCCCTACCGAAGTCCATTCGTACCACCCCTAACCACTTTATTTTCAAAAAATCTCTCCACTTACATCTAGTAACCCAGTGGGAATGCTCCTGCTCCCACCCCACATAACTTACACTGGCTATTTCCATCTTCCTTTCTTCCCCTGTTTACACTAGCAATTTCCATTTTTCTTATCTCTTAACTCATACCTCCTTGTAACTCCTAAGATATTTGCAAATAATGCAATAAGCTGCACCTCTTAAGTGTATGCTTCCTATGATGTAATGACTCTCAGTATTTATTTTGTAATGTTCCTTTTGCTAGTCTGTATCATCTGTAAGTTTCATCTCCAGTCTGTATTAATTGTAATGTTTGCTCGGATCTATGACACTTGTAAAATTATAATCAAAAACCTATTGTAACCTTGATTGTTTTTGGAGCTTTTCTCCCCAGGACTCCATTGAAAACGGGTTCATTTTGGCCCAATGGACTATCCTGGTAAACCAACTGCAAATAAATAAATAAATAAAAATAAAAATATATGAAGGATCAGAGGCAAGAATTAGTGGAAGTGTTCCTCTCCAATAAGTTGTGTTGGAAAAGGGGAACCAGGCAGGGGTGTCCTCCTTCTCCTTTGTTATTTGTTTTATATTTAGAGCAAAGAAAATAAGGGACTCAAAAATTCAAGGATATCATTGGTATGATAATGAAGAAAAGTTGGTTTTATTTGTAGATATTATTTTGCACTTGTTACATCTAGAAAAGGACACATCGGTGTTCTGGGACATTTTTATGCAGTTTCAAGTCTTTTCAGGAATTAATGGAAAACAGTATAAATGCTATAGTCATAAATTTACCCATTCATGAACTGGTTCAGCAATACTCATATTTATGCAGAAATGATAAGATAAATTATTTAGGAATATGGATTAAAAAAAGCTTCTGTTATGGCAGCTAAGGATGGAAGAGACTAAACAAAGGCAACACAAAAACTGAGAAACTGGAAGCTCTTGTTTATGGATATGGATAGTAAGATACAAGCAGTGAAGATGCTTTTAGTTCTCTTAGATTTACATACAGGTCAGGCGTATTGTTATCAACACAAGGAAAATCTATGGATAATAATAAATAAAGAGCTGAAGGAATTTATCTGGGAAGGAAAGAGGGCAAGATTTAATCGAAGAAGTTGTTCCTCCCAGTAGAACAAGATTTTTAAGATTATCCAATTTGTAAGGATATTTTAGAGCTACACAATTAAGGCTCATGTACATAACACAAGCAGAAGGTTATAATTCAAATTGGAAGGTGATGGTGATGATGAAATAGGAGTGAGTTCAAGAACTAAGGAGAGAGTGGGATCTTGGATGCAGATCCTTAAGGAGAATAATAACAACCATACAGAATATTATATTCATAAAGCTGCAGAAAGTATTCTAAGAACTAAGTCAATATAAGAATGGAGACAGGAGAAGGCAAAAACGGTACACACCAGTTGTTCTCATTGGGGGTAGTATATAATTATCAACCATGGGATGGGTAAGGCCAATCTCTAACCAAACGGGAGAGGTTAATTTGGGCATAAAAAAGTGAAACTGGCTAGGCTCAAAATGGCCTGCAAGGGCAGCTAGCCTATTACATACATATCAACCTATAAAATCTAAACCAGCTGTATCTGAATTACTGAATAATATAAAAGAACTAGAGATGGGATCTTTAGAAATTGTAAGTGCAAATTACATAGAAATAAGTGGAATTTGTGGGAACAATACTTGCAAATTAAATCTCATGAAGAGAAGTCTGGTTTAAGGGAAGGCATGAATTTAGCAGTTTATGTAATGTTGGACTGAAAGACAGTTGTTATAAAGAAAAAAACATGTAATGTATATATGGATAATTGGCATGGTTTCTATTCTATCGATGTATGCGTTCATGTTTTAGGTGATAATTTAAACGTGTTAAAAAAAACATATCCAACTTCAATAGGGAACTGCCACTGAGTCAAATGTTAACTTTACATAAAGTATGCCATCTTTTTTCACCTTTCCTTCTATACCTCATTCCCACCACCACAAGTGCTTCCCTTGCTTCCTCTTAATTTCATATCTAGCTCTTCTGAACCTTCAGTCTCTCTCTCTCTCTCTCTACTTCTTACTTCCTCAACCTATAACTATCCTCCATTTCTTTTTTCCATCCTTCTAATCCCTCTATTTTCTACTACCCCTCATTTCATCTACTGACAATCTCTAAAACAGAACTAACCTAGTCACATTTATATAACGTACATAATTGTGTACTCTTAGCTTTATTTAGAGTATGTTGTTTTTATGCTATTGATAATGTAGTACAGTAGCATTGTTTATTTATAGTTAGCTGTCTGCCACTGAGAAGCTTTTCTCCTCAGAACTCTGTTGAAAAATGGCACTCACTCAGTTGAACTATCGTAGCCAACAAGCAAAATGAATAAATAATGAATAATTTGCTGGAACTGTCACATATTCTTATGAATGCATTATCATAACTGTGCATGTTCCTGCTTGAAGTCTGGACTTAGGCTATAGTAGTTCTTTATATATAAGGGAGGTATTAACTCAGACTATCAGTTACAAACTTTTCAGCCTCACTTCTGTTTTCTGCAAACTTTCCAGCTCTATTAAATACAAACTTATTTGCCTCAATTGTGTTTCCTGCAAATCCCTGAAATGCAGCTTTTATTAATTGTTCGCAACCACAACACCACAACTTTCTATGTATTACTTCAGTAAAATTCTAATATGGCACCAAACAACAAAAAAGTACATTAGACAAAGGAATTCCAGTGAATAAAACCTGGAAGTAAAATGAAATGTATATCATCAAGTGACACTTGTGACACCAGGAACTGTAAACACAGTCAACATGTTTTCAGACTTGTATTTTATTCCCAAATAAATAAAGAGACAGAAAGATGCCTTCTGAAGTGCAACTGGAATGCTTGAAAAGGAGCCATATGGAACAAGTAGAATCAAGCAGCTCATTGCCATTATCGAAAGAAAAATTGCTATTGACAACAGTGCAATGATCTGAACTGAACAGAAGCATCTAACATCTCAATAAATGAGCTATGCTTTACTATGGCTAATAACAAACAAGAAAGGATGCACATGTAAAACTAAGGATCCAGCTGCATAGGATGACCATACAAGGCAGAGGTGGGCACTATATTCAATGGCACTGTCTAAGGGGGTCGCATTTGGTTCACAGCTATGGACTACATTAGAAAGACTAACAATGATGAATGCAATAGTAATACCAGGCTATGCTGTATCTTGCATAGGCTGGCCACAATGTGCACTAGACATGCTATCCTGATAATAGAAACTGAAAACAAGGCACAGTTGTCATTATTTGTACAGGTGGGGAGTGCCACAATGACAAATGTTGATAATTGCCTTGCTTGTGACAGTCACTCTTAATCCTAACACAGGTATGCTAGCAGCAGGGTCCCTAGTTCACTGGTGTGAGCTCCCTGACCTTTATATGTGTGAAACACAACATTATGTCGAGCCGTACTACCAGTTATCCATGAACATATCACTGACATCCCCCATGTGAGTTGGTACATGTACCTGCGATTATGGCCTTCATACAAGACAGAGAACAACATATTGGAGATGATGCATCTTATTACATATAAGCATCATGTGATTTTAACACCACTCCAAAATAAAACAGAAACATTTGGAAAAGGGATTCCCCTCACCCTCAAAAAAAAACAGCTTCAGAAATGCACAGCTAGATATGTCACTATTCCCCCTCCCTAATAAACAAATAAGTGAGCATCTTCCACCCCAGCAAGATTACAACACAGAAGACATTCTGAAATACACAGTTACTCCCACTCACACAGTATAGGCACATAAATGAAAAAGGCACATCACCCAAGAACCACAACTTGAGATACACAGATTGAAAAGCTATCCTCCCAAATGCCTACTGACAAGAGGAAGATACTGTCATCTTCAGAAGCCTAGTTCCCCCCACCTCCAATGACTCAATGAAACAAAGAAGTAGTTTAGCAGTTAATTACACCCACACAATATCCAAAAAAAAACAAAGACAGCCAAAAGTGTGAACCCCCAGTCCCCGGCTTCGTCCTAATACCTATGTGCCCTACCTCCAGAATCATAATTTATGCTGTCAAGAATGAAGTACAGTGGCACTAAACTTATATATATTAACTCCTCCATTGTACATCTCCACCAGACAGCAGTCAGCAGTCAGTTGCTAACAACTCAACCTCCAAAACACTCTAATTCTCAAAACAGCAGTACAACAGCAGTTGATGTATCAAACCACTTCCCAAACATGTGCAAGTTGGTTATATCCACAATGAATTTTCTCCTCTTTCTTCTACTTCCTTTGCAAAAAGTGTTACCCCTACTGTTCAGAATCTACTTCTCCAAAGTACAGGCTAAAACTAAAGGAATGTGGCTGACAAAGATAGCTGATGACTGCAAATCGGAAGCCATCATTGAAACCTCTAGCAATGTCGACATCCTGCAAGAAGGTCTTCCGCACACTAATGACTGGTGCCAAAGTCATGGTCTTAAACTTAATGCAAAAAAAAAAAGCATTGTTATCCCCTTCAGCAAAGGTGATGTTGCTGCAAACTACCACATCAATAGCAATACTCTAAGCACACAATCAGCAGTGAGAGATCTGGGCACACAGGTTGACAGCAATCTTAACTTCAATCATCATGTTTCCAAAGTGGTAAGAAGGGCATTTTATATCGCTCATCTCATAAGTAAGGGCATTACCTCCAGAAAAAAAAAGAGAGTATAACCCCCTGCACTCTTCTCTTATCAGAGCAGTGATAGAGTACAATGCTCCCTTTGGTATGTTCCTTTCCAAACACCTGCAGCAATTGGAGAGACCACAACAATTCCTTACAAAGAAGATTCAGGGTCTTCAAGATCTGTCCTAGGTGGACAGACTGAAATCATTGCCACTTTAGTACAAACTGCTTAGAGGCAACCTGTGCCTTGCATATAGAGCAATCTCTGACCCAGCTTTAATAGAAATGCTGCACATTCACAAGTCAAATGGTGCACAGGTCACTCAATCAAAGAACCTTAACCTGGTATGTGACATCAACAGAATTTGCTGCAGAGACAGATTTGTCTCAGAGGTTGCCCCATCTTTGGAACAAGCTTCTAATTCATGTTAAACAAAGCCCCTTGTTAGCCCTATTTAAGCGCAATTTGGATGAATGGATGGGTAATCGGAAATTCACTCTGGGGTTGCACCTGTGTCCCTATTGGACAGAGGCAATTAGGTGCTTATTTTAGTGTCTGCTTGAACTAGACACCCTTGGGAATATGGGTTGAACTTGACTAGGATTGTAGGGCCCTGGGGCCGTTAGCCTAGTTACCTCCTATGATCCAGTGGGCACATGGGTATACTAAACATTCTTCTGTGGCCCTTAAAGGACCTAAAGAGCCCTAATGGAGCAAGATTTGCATTCTCTGGAATACACACAATCATGTCATCATGGTACTCACACCCAGATACCATAGTGTCACTCTGTGCAGTTACATGCAACTATATGGTGGTATCACTATCTTGTCGCCTTGCTGCCCACTGTTTCACATCACATCATAGCAGTAATGTGCATCAATGTGACTGTGGTACATTACTTCTCTAAACTGTTACCTGCAAAGTGGTCATAGCTTCTGAAGGCACCGACTATGCCAGGGCTCCCAGTTTGTGTTCTATGGAATCAAGGACCTTTCTGTACATGATATATACACACCAATGGCAGTGCCTGTGAGAACCTCTTATGAGGGTCCCCAGCATAAGGTGGCTCCATGACACTGCCTTGCCAAGGTAGCAACTACTGCAACTGGCATCACCCACTCAGGTGAGC
This sequence comes from Protopterus annectens, assembly GCF_019279795.1. NCBI lineage: Eukaryota > Metazoa > Chordata > Ceratodontiformes > Protopteridae > Protopterus > Protopterus annectens. Next base: position 1,109,023,397 of record NC_056735.1, on the reverse strand, counting down.
AGTGCAGTCACCACTACAGACAAGCCAAGAGGTGTCACCTTGACCTACTGCACCAATGGGAAGAAGGGGACAGACAGAGTGCTCCTGAGTTCTACACTAAGTATGTATGACAACTGCATTTTAGTGCAATGTAATTCACAAATACCAGGGCAATTGCAGGTTATATGCCTCAAGAACATTTTAACTTTCTTTCACATTTTTCAGCTGCAGAGCAGATTATGGAGTATTGCCTTTCCTTTCAATTGTGTATGACCTTCTGTCCAGATGCAAAGATGAGTACATAACTGTATTTCTGGCAGGTCTACTTGACATCACAGATTGTATAATACAACTATAGTGCATATCGCTAGATGCACATGAAGCAGACTTCTTATAAAGAACAGAATTATTTATGCCTGATCCTGAATATTCTTCTAGGTATGCTGTATCAGACAGCAGGCTTGCACACATACACAGGCACAGCTGTCTTGTTGCTGTAGAATTTCATCGGGTGTGGGTTTGGGGCATGTGCAATAAATTATTTTTTTTTTATTTCATTTATTTACACTTTATTGACTGGGTTAGTCATGGCCTTTTTTCAGAGGAGACCCAATATGCTGTTCATGCTGACCTGGGGAAATTTGACCAGGATACCAGGGAACTTCTCCTACTCACCGTTGTTGTGAATGGAACCCATTTTGTAGTAGCACTTCCTGTTTTGTCTTCAGGTACAGAGGTGCCCTGGAGAAACGGGGAGGTAGATCGAGAGAGAAAAGGAAATAATAGAGTGGTGAGACAGATGGAGGAGAAAGCAAATATCAAGACCAGAGAATGTGTGCAGGATTCTGAGCAGATGTCTCAAAGAAATATGTTTGATGGAGATGAGTTGGTAAATGGATGTATAATTACAACCCTCCAGTCCAGAGGATTGTGGGATGATTTACTTAAAGAATTGGTGATGCAGAGAGAGCCAGAAAAAGAAGGTGACATTTTCTGGGGGGACATTATAGAGAAAATACAAAAGGAGGATGAAGAGGCAATCCTGAAGAATAGTGGTGAGATGGAATAGAAATATGCAGAAAAAGTAAAAGAAGGCAAAAGGGGAGTATCAGAAAAGACATAGGCAGAAGAAAATGAAAAACATAACTACATGTTAAGGATTCAAAGTAAAGAAGACAAAGAACCTGACCAGTATCAACTGTGGAAAAATTTAATAGCTACTTAAGTGCAAAAGCACATGAGGTAAGAGTATTCATACTTATTAACAAAGAGACATTTTGTGACATTATGTTTGAGACTGTTTTTTCAATGGAAAACTTTCTTGGAGAATATGAAAAAAGAAAAACTGTAACCCATGGAATCTTTATGTGATAAAAGCATTTAGCTGGGAAACAAAAAAGTTTGATATACACATGGTATATAGTTCTAATAGATTTGTAACACAAGCATCTTGTATAAATTGGTTTGATATTCACATATGACATATAATTACAAAAATTCCAGCTAGCTGGGCTGGCAGTACCTCCTTTCATCACAGTAACTATAACAAAAATGGGAAGATTAACCATTGTAGATTTATAATGGAAAGAACAAGTATATAAAGTTATAACATAATATGTTTACACTAATTGTAAAGAAAGGGAAGCTGATTTCATCAGATTTTAGATTATGTAGTGATAGATATAAATATTATAATAACAGAAGCCTTTAATTTTGATTTAAGAGTCAAGTGTAAAAAGAAAGAAAATCATATAAGAAAAATGTTGGACGTTATAAGATGTTGTATGTTAAAACTTTAGGACAAAAATTCATGGACTTACAAAATGGGTGTATATAGAACTGAAATAGATTTTTTATAGTATCAGAAAGTTTAGTTTAGGAGAAGGGGAGGTATTTGAAACAGGATTTTTGATCATCTTGTAGTATGGCTAGAGATAAAGGAAAACAAGGAATATGTAAAAATAGACAAAGAAATAAGAAAGATAAATGAGAAAGCATGGAATGAAGAAGGAAAGAGATTAGTAATGCACTTATGGGAAGATCATATTACTATGAGAACATTTTATAAAAATTGGTCTGAATGGTGGATGATATTTAAGAAAAAATAGAGGGCCGGATTCATGATGGCATGCACAGAGTCTAAGAGTAGAATAAGACTCCATGCAGCCATCATGTCCGATGAGCGATCCATGAACAACCTGTAGGGGCGTGTAAGAGAGCTCCTAAAATGGCTCTTACACGGACAGGGTTTGGATATGCAAATTACCTCACTTGCAGCCAAAAGGCATGCAAATGAGGTAAATTTGTGATCCAGGAAGCACAAACCTGTCCGTGTAGGAGCAGTGTTAGCTACAGAATTGTACTCAGTTGACAACTGAGTACCGTTCTGCAAATAGCACAATGGAGCCTTGTCAGCTCCAAATAAAGGTTGCATATGTTCCAGGAAGCATGCCAATGGCCAAATATGTGGCCACTGGCAACGTACCCACATGCAAAATTAAAATAAAATTGTTTATTTTTTTTCGGCGATTGCCGATGTTTAAACGTAGTGCAGTGCCACGCAAACGGGCTGCGCTGCAAAAAGACAGAAAAATAAAAATTTAAAATGGGTGTTATGAAAACCATCAATTTACAATGTAAGGGAATAGCAGGCTGAAAACAACATGGCCACCGAGTAGGGGTTGCTAAGGGGGGAAGCTCAGTGTAAGACATGTAACTAAGCATTAGTAGGCAATCCTATGTAAATGAGTGTTAGGATACTGAATCGCACTTTTACATAGCAAATGAGCACATTCCCTGGAGTGTAGGAGTAGGATAAGGGGAGTAACAGAGTAGGAGATAGGTGACATCACAGGGGGGTATGTATGAAAGAAGTGAAGCTGATTGGAGCAGAGTGGCATGTGAAAGCTGTCAGTTAGACATCATTGAAAGAGGTGTGTCAACAGGTAGACAAGGGAAAGCCAAGAAATGGAAGGTGTACACTGTGGATAACACCAAAGTTTCTTGCTGAGTGTGCATGCATGCATGTGCACGCTGGGAAGCCTGAGTAAGATGGAGTGCACGCTTGTAAGCGTGAGTGCGTGCGTTTAAGCCAGAGTAAGCATGTATAAGGCTGTTTAAAGAGTTATAAGCGCATATGCGCTGGTGTGAGCGCGTTTTAACCCGAATAAGCAAGTTGTAGTCCATCTAAGCATGTGTGCGCGCGTGTTAGCTGCTGTGCGTGTGTTTGCCCTTGTATGCGCGTCGCTCCCCCCTGAGGAAACAGACAGGAAAAAGGAAGCACAACAAATTGTAGGAAGCTACCAGGGAATACTAGCAGAGCTAGCAGGTGAAAATAATCAGAATCAGGCAATTAAACAGGCAGAACAGTAGCCCAGCCCAGCACTGAAAACTCTGCAAACAACAGTGCAGTATGTGTCTCTCAAGAGATACTGCAACACTGGACCAAGCTACTAGAAGTGAAAACTGAAAAATCTTCACTCAGACAAAAAATGCTAGGGGCTGCCATAGCTGTTATAAGGCAACATATGCAACATGCTGAGGGTGGTCACAATGCAAATGCTGCTGGACAACCCACAGTGAGGAGACGGAGAAGATTGTACAGGCCCAGGGTCACCTACCAGGGGTTACATGAGCTGGAGATAGTGGAGCGCTGTAGAGTGGACAGAGACCTCCTGCAGCAAATTGTTGAGATGTGCAGGCCACACCTCACACACAGAACCAACAGAGGGGAACCCATCCCAGTGGAAACCAAGGTATGTGTTGGCCTAAGAATACTAGCAACAGGTACCTTCCAGAGACCAACTGATGATATGACGGGGATATCACAGACATCAGCATCCTGGGTACTGCACCAGTTCCTGGATGCCATGTCAGCACATGTCGGTGATCATGTATATTTCCCCAATTCCCGTGAGGTATTGACCAGCAATATGCGTCTCTTCCAGCAAATAGCGGAATACCCTGAGGTAGTGGGTGCAATAGACTGCACGCATATACTCATCAAAGCACCAGCTGGTGAGTGGGGTAGGGCCTACATTAACCGCAAGTGCTTCCCCTCCATCAACTGCCAGGTTGTGTGTGATGCCCAGGGCATAATAATGAATGTGTGTGCTGGCTGCCCTGGAAGCTACCATGATTCCCATATCTGGCATCTGAAGCAGCTGTACCAGACATTTGCCAATGGGGACATCCCACATGGTCACCTATTGGGGGATGCTGGCTATGCGCTGGAGCCGTGGCTGATGACACCCATCAGAAATGCACACACACCTGAACAGGAATGCCATAATGAGGCACACGCACAAACAGGTAATGTAATAGAACATGTGTTTGGGCTGATCAAGTCACGGTTCTGGTGCCTGGACACATCTGGTGGAACCTTGCAGTACTCACCAACTACATGTACCCAAATTGTCATGGTATGTGCTATGCTACATAATATGATTCTGTGAAAACAGCTGCAGCAGGACCAGCATAGGCCCGGCCCAAACAGCCCCCCACCATTGACAAGGCCATCACAGGCAGAGCATGACTCGGAGGAGGAACAACCTGAGCCTGTCCCAGTAGGCAGAAGGAGGCATGCCCAGTATGCCTTGGCCTTGGCAAAGAGGCAACGCATAGCACATACACTGGTGCAGTAGGAACCCTGGCAATGATACCTCTCTCTGACTCACACATATAGTAAAATGGATGCCTAAGTTGACACAACCTGCTTTCAAACATGTACAGAGAGTGTAGTATGTGCATCCAACATAGGCAGCCCTGCAGCACCACCTGAGGTATGATTGCCATGCGTTAAGCAATGTAACACCATGTAGTACATGCAAACTTGATGACCCATGAGTAACCTCCTACCCTCACCAAGCATGATGCCACAATATGAAGACAAGATGATCAATTACAACAATTGGCTTAAGTATTGTTGTTAGTCAAAGGGGATCCAATGCCTGTCAGCCTGGGATGACATGCTGAGCAAGGCACGATGCTCCGCTAGGGATGGCTTACACCTATCACCCCTGGCCTTTTGGATACTGGCAAAGGCTGTTGTCACCCCCATAGTGCCTTGAATAGGTAAGGCTCAAAACATAAACCCACCTCCATAGGTATCACAAGGGATACGAAACTAGAAGTAATGCTACCCAATGCCAGAAATCTAAACTGCAAGATGCATGCAGTCCAAACTCTCCTCAGCATGGAGAATGTTGATATCTGTGCAGTAACAGAAACCTGGTTCAAGGCTCCCAAGAGCACCCTAGCACTACCAGGTTACACCTCATACCATGCTTTACAGCCCCAAACATGGAACAAACTACAAAAGGAGGGTGAGTATCAATAATTGTCAAGGATACCCACACCCCCAGGTTGGTGCCACAGCATGAAGCAGCACAGACTATCCACGTGCAAGTAACAGTGGCTAAAACTGCCTCCCAGTTCGTAGCCTGCTACAGACCACCCTCCTAAATCCAGGAACCCCACTTGGCCTACTTGAGAACACATGAAAATATGAAGGTCTCACCAAACAACATTATATTGGGTGACTGCAACTACCCAAACATAGACTGGGAGCATTATTCTAGCTCCAACACCCTAGGCCAAAGGTTCCTAGACTTCATAAACTGAAATGGTATGGAACAACTTGTCACCACTCCCACAAGAGGGGTAAACATACTGGACCTGATAATCACCAACATGGGGACTCTATGGCCAAGACGAGAAGTGTATCCCTCACTGGTAAGATCAGACCATACAGTAATCTCACTGGATATTCACATCCTGACCCCAGTCCCTGGCCAGAAAACCACAGTGAAAAACATGTGTAAAGCAAATTATGCACTCCTCCAAACTGAGGTGGAATCCATTAAAGCCCTTGTGCCTGTGGAAAATATGGCCCAGACCTCAGAACCCTTTATGAATGCATTCTATGAACACCTTCAGGAATGCATGGATTATGCAATCCCAAATAAAACCAAGACCCAATCCTCCAAAGGCAGGCATCCTGTCTGGTGGACCCCAGCCATTAACAAACCATGCAAGAGAAGGAGGAAGCTACTACATGATAGAGCAAAACCCAAAAAGGGAAGGCATCACTGATCAGTATTATGACAAAAAACTATGGCCACACATAAAATCCTCTAAGGCCAGCTACGAGATAAAAATTGTACAGGACACTAAGGATAATCACAAGGCTTTCTTTACTGATGGTAGGAACCTGGGTGGGAATTCCCAGATATGCTCAGAATTAGTCCAAAATGACAAACAATACACCAAACCCACAGACATTGCCAACATCCGACCTGACAGGTTCAGTGCAAACTTCTCCCCCCCCCCACCAAAAGGCCAAATATCTATCCCAGCAGAGTGCTGGCCCCCTGACATTGCAGATGCTCAGGTAACAGCCAGTGTCCCTAAAGCAAAACACACAGCACCAGTGGGACCAGATGGTGTCCCGGGCTGCATCCAACATGAAGTCCAAGAAGAATTCAACACCAAATAAAACTACTGCTCAATCTCAGCCTTACCACAGGATATGTACCCAAACAGCAGTGTACAGCAACGTGGTCCCTCTCCACAAAGGTGGTGCTTGAATGGATCATGCAAACTATCACCCCAGAATCCTGACTAGCATGGTCTGCAAAGCTATGGAAAGGATCATCATGGACCTCAGAAATAAAGATATTGGGGACCTACAGACACTGGACCCTACCCAGTGTGGTTTTCTTAAGGGCAGATCCTGCCCCTTAAACCTGGTTGAGTCATTTGAAACAGTCACCAAGGCCATTGATGAGGGGAAGGTGGTCCACACAGCCTACCTGGACCTTGCAAAAGCCTTCCATACAATACCCCACATGGTCATTATAGATAAGCTCACCAGCTTAAATATAAACCCCTATGTCACTAGATGGGTTGCAAACCAGTTCAAGGACAGAACTGACATGGTCAGAAATGCTGGAGCCATGTCAGAGTCCAAACCAGCTACAACTGGCATCCCACAAGGCTCGGTCCTGGGACCCCCGTTTGGTATATATTTCTCGGAGGTACAGGCCAACATGGAAGGACTGTGTCTGAACAAGTTTGCAGATGACTACAAACTGGGTGCCATATCTGACCCTGCAGCTGACACAAGCATCCTACAAAAGGGCCTCATAGAAACAGACAACTGGTGCCACAGCCATGTCATCAAGCTAAACACAAAAAAGTGTATAGTCATCCCCTTTGGAAAAACAGTAAGTGCCCACCAGTTACCACATAGGTGGTAACCCATTAAGTACAGAAGAAGTAATAAGAGACCTGGGGACACAAGTTGATAGAAATCTCACATTTGACAACCATGTGGCTGTAGTGGTTATAAAAACATTTCATATACCCACCTAATCATGAAGGTATTCACATCTAGATCAGGGGAGGTCATCGTGCCTCTGCAGTCATACTACATCAAGCTCACAATTGAGTACAATGCCCCTTGTGGGATGTACCTTAGCAGACACCTCCAGCAACTGGAAAGACCCCAAATCTGCCTGATTAAACAAACTGCAGCTCCACGCAGTGGCATACTGCCTGCCCAGAGGCGATCTGTGCCTGATGTATAAAGCCATGTCCAACCTGGAATCAATGCACATGCTGCACCTTGTAAAATCTGAATCGCATTGAGCTATGCACATGAGAGACCTGAACCTCAGCACTGAAATAATTAGGACATGTTGTAGTGATTGATCCATAACACAGAAGCTCCCTCAACTCTTGAGTAAATTCACAGTCCAGGTTAGCCAGAGTCCCTCATTGACTCTCTTCAAGAGGAATCTTGATGAGTGTATGGCAGATTGTAGGTTTACCCTGGGAATCACTTTTATGTCACAGTTAGACAGAGGCACAGTATACTAACCTTGAAAAATGTCATGGCAAACCCCAGTTAAAATGTGTGTTGAAGGACAACCACACTCTGACTAGGATTAGAAATGCCCTAGGGCACATAGCCTAGTGTTTGTCAATGTCCACCCAAGTTGCGGAATACACTAGTAATGTTGGACAAGTCTGGTTTAAGTAGACCATAGCTGAACAAAATGCAACATGGTCATACCTTAGTCTGGTGTGCTCAGTATGAATATTTAAAGCAGTGATGGGACTCAAACCCAGGATACTGTGCACTAGAGTGAAAGGACTGAACCACTACCCTATGATAATATTACAGCGTTTGGTCAGTATGAAAGAATGTTGACAAGTGTATGCAAACTGTCCCATGGAAACCCTGCAGGCACAGCATAATCCCTGTTGGGTTCAGAGACAAAGCAGTTGGGCAGTAAGAACACAACATGACTTCCAACACACACACTATAAATGTCAAATATTGTTCAAGTTCACACACAACCACAAATGTAGTGGACCTCAGATCTCAACATATGGAAAGGTCACACTGGGCATGCTCACACACTTTGATAAATGAGACATATGTCAGGCAACAAACCATGGAAAGCCTGAACTGGGCATGCTCACACACTTTAGGCCATGTCTCAGTATAGCAGTCGGCCACACATATCTGGCATTTGTATGTGTTAAGCAAGGAACCTCCCACAATACAGCAAACTGTCCAATGCACACAGTTAAATGACAACAGAGACATAAGTAATATACTGGAACCCTGCCATGATCAAACATCTTCCACAGATACACAAATTGTTCATAGAAACAGGGAAAGCTATGGCAATAAAGACCTGCAAACAGTTTATCAGCAACAAATATTGTGCATCCCAAACATAAACATATGGGTGCAGAGGTCGATACTAGGCTATTTGCCCTAGGGAATACATAAGCCTAGCCAGAGTGTATTTGGCGTCTGCCTCCCCAGTACAGTAGCCTACTGTGCCTCTGTAAAGTAGGTCACAGAAGGCACCGTTTAAGGCTAGTTTGCTGTGCCTCCATCAAGCAGGGACACAGTGGAGATCCCAGGGGTTGAATTTGCAATGTCACATCCATGTGGCTGGAGTTTGCTGGAAGAGGGTTGGCGAGGGGCTATGTCTAACATTAATTGGGATTCAATTCCAGACTGAGTGGAGCCTTATCTGTAGTGTCTGGGCAATTTCACTGTCAAAACTTGCAAGTGATGGTTTTGAGGGATTGAAGTGTCCTGCCAATACTGTTCAGAGATGTCCTCCCTCTGTGGGATATTGCTCATATGATATTGCTATGTATTAGCTCACTCCTTCTGTTGTACAGCTTATATATGGCTGGTGTCAACCAGACAGGTCTCCTGTTGTGGAGGAGTCTTGGTTTTATTTGGGATAGCATGATCAATGAAAACCTGCAGGTGCTCATAGAATGCATTTGTAATGGAATCTGCTGATTGGGCTGTATAATCCTCCAGCACAGGGCCTTTGAAGTATTCCACCCCAGTCTTCACAAGTGTAAAGTCTGCTTTTGAGAAATACTTTGTTAGCAGTGATTTCCTTGCCTGGGGGTGGGGATGGGATATGGACGTCCAGGGAAAGTTGGTTATGGTCATATCTTAACAATGGTGGTCTACCTCTGGTGTGGAACATAGAGTCCCCATGTTGGTGATGATCAGGTCCAATATGTATTCCCCCTTGTGGCTGTGGTGACTGGTTCTGCCATAGCACATGGATTCACAAATTGTAGTGGCTGTAGGGTGATGTTGTTGAGGCCTGAGTAGTTCCCCCAGTCAATATTCCTGTACCTGAAGTTAACCACTGTAATGGCGTATGTGAACACCTTCATATCCTACACTGTTCCCAGGGAAGCCAAGTGTGATTCCTGGATATGGGGGGGGGGGGTGTGGTCTGAACTACACACTAAACCAAAAGGCAGCTTTGCACAGTGGTAGTTGTATATGTATGGTCTGACATGCTTAATGCAGTGGTAACAACCCAGAGGTGTGTGTATCTGTGATGTATATGGATACACTCCCTGGTTGTGTTGTGTGTTAAAAGTCCTGTGTTCATGAAGCATGGTATAAAACATAACCAGGCAGTGCTGACGTGCATATGTGACCCTGAACTAGGCATCTGTTAATGCATATATATTGTTATCCCCCATACTGAGGGATAGTAATAGATGTACATACCTCTTTGTAAAAACTGATGTCAGCACCCTATAAATACTGCAGGAGAAGAAAAGCCACCCAGTAATGCAAATAGCGTGCTGTGCTAATGCATCTCTCTCAAGTGTCATAACATAGTTAGGTAGGGGTTTGAATCCTGCAAATGCTCAGTACGTGTTGGGGGGGCAGGGAGTGTGCATGTGTGCAATTCTCTTTGAAAGAAATGTCCCTTTTGACAACTGGAATAACACACTACATGATGTACATTCCTCTTTGTAAAGACTGATGATGTCAGCACCCTATAAGTACAGCAGGAGAAGAGAAACCACCCAGTAATGCGAATAGCATGCTGCGCTAATGCATCTCTCTCAAGTGTCATAACATAGTTAGGTAGGAGTTTGAATCCTGCAAGTGCTGTGTGTGTGTGTGCAATTCTCTTTGAAAGAAATGTCCCTTTTGACAACTGGAATAACACACTACATGACGTACATTCCTCTTTGTAAAGACTGATGATGTCAGCACCCTATAAGTACAGCAGGAGAAGAGAAACCACCCAATAATGCGAATAGCATGCTGCGCTAATGCATCTCTCTCAAGTGTCATAACATAGTTAGGTAGGGGTTTGAATCCTACAAAAGCCATGTGTGTGTTTGTCACACAGTTTGTCAATGTGTGGTTGGTTTTGCTTTTATTATTGTATGACATATAATTATAACAGTAATTGCAATGCACACATCAGGTATGTGTGTGCCACATACAGATATGTACCTGTGACCTGCAATAGTTCCTATGTGTGAAGCCTGCCTCATATGAATACAGTTGTTACCTTTGCCAGCATGTGCTGCAGATTCCCAGACCGTACACCATACATGTATGTTGATGACAATGCAGGCTACTGCAGTGATCTGTGTCCTAGGCCAACTGGATGACACACAGTCATGAAAGCTGTGATATATTAATGTGGATGAGGGTTCATGTCTGGAGTATATGTCACACATGTTATAACACAGCAAGGTCTGTGAGTAATGGACATCCAGTGTAGGTGTATGGCAACTGTTGCTGATATACATAAAGACACCTGCTTGCTTAGGCGATACACCAAGGGACTGCACAATACCTTTGGAAATGTGAATATCACAGGATAGACAAGAAAACACTTGCCTATACATACACACCATTACCCGTTCTACATGATGGGTGCTGCCACCTACATGGTACTATTGGAATACTATGTTACGTACATGCTGATGACAAAGTTACAGTTGTGTTACAGTAATAGAGCATGGCTTGGACAACAGGTATCTGTCTGTATGATACCCTTGTGGTGGTCATGTGTGTCATGTGCAGAATGCATTGTAGGCCACTGTATGCATTTTCAGTCGTGGATGAACATATCCCTAGTGTGTTGGCATGTACGTGAGACTGCTATATGGCAAACAGTATTCTTCCCAGGGATGTGTGGGGCTCAGTAAGAATGGCTACATGGTATAGTTTAGTACTGCAGGGATATCACTGAAACTGGGTTTCCTACATCTGTGTATCAGTTGAGGTTACATCATGTAATAAGTTAATAGGTTCATACTAGGCTATCTGCCCTAGGGCAGTTATAAGCCTAGCCAGACTGTGTTTGGCTTTCGCCACCCATTTTAAATGAATTTTGCTATGGCCTTTTTCCAGGTTAGTATACTCTGCCTCTGTGTAACAGTGACACAGAAGTGAGATGTTTGTGTTGAACCTGTCAGCAATGATGTTGGCAATGTATGTGGCTTACGTGTATTCTTTGTCATTTAGGACTACTTCTGAGCATATCTGGGAATTCCCACCCAGATTCCTAACATAACTAAAGAAAGTCTTGTGATTATCCTTAGTGTCTTGTGCAATTATTCTCTTGAAGCTGGCCTTAGATGATTTTATGAGTGCCCATATTTTGTTCCAAATACTGATCAGAGATGCCTTCCCTTTGTGGGATATTGCTCGATCATGTAGTAGCTACCTCCTTCTATTGTTTTCTGTTATGTGGCTGGGGTCCACCAGAAAGGACGCCTGTCTTTGGAGGATTGGGTCTTGGTTATATTTGGAATTGCATGATCTGTGCATTCCTGAAGGTGTTCATAGAATGCGTTTATAAAGGATTCAGCAGTGTGGGCTGTATTTTCCACAGGCCCGGGGGCTTTGAAGGATTCCACCTCTGTCTCGGTTTTGAGGTGTGTGGAATATGCTTTAGACAACTTTTTCACTGTAGTTTTCTGGGCAGGGGCTGGGGTTGGTATGTGAATATACCGTGAGATTACTCTATGGTCTTTTCTTACCAGTGAGGGATACACCTCTAGTCTGGAGCATAGAGTCCCCATGTTGGTGATGATCAGGTGCAGTATGTTTTCCCCTCTTGTGGGAGTGGTAACAAGTTGTTCCATAGCATTTGAGTTTATGAATTGGAGTAACCTTTGTCCTAGGGTGTTGGAGCTACAGTAATGCTCCCTGTCTATGTGTGGGTAGATGAAGTTGCCCAATATAATGTTGTTTGGAGTGACCTTCATATATTCATGTGTTCTTAAGTAGGCCAGGTGGGGTACCTGGGTTTAGGAGGGTGGTCTGTAGCAGGCTATGAACTGGAAGGAAGTTTTACCCACTGTTAGTTGCACGTGGATAGTCTGTGATGCTTCATGCTGTGGCACCAACCTGGGGGTGTGGGTATCCCTGACAATTATTGACACTCACCCCTTTTCATAGTTAGTTCCATGTTTTAGGGCTGTAAAACATGGTATGAGGTGTAACCTGGTAGTGCTAGGGTGCTCTTGGGAGCCTTGAACCAGGTTTTTGTTACTGCACAGATATCAACATTCTCCATGCTGAGTAGAGTTTGGACTGCATGCATCTTGCGGTTTAGATGTCTGGCAGTGAGTATCATTACTTCTAGTTTCTTATCCCTTGTGATACCTATGTAGGTGGGTTTGTGTTTTGAGCCTTACCACCAGAATGCAAACCACTGACATTCGTAAACCGTATGACCCACAGCATACTGTCAAGCCATGTCATACATACATGTGACCCCAGGTGAGACATATGTGTAGTACCACACAAAGTGGCCACCAATATGAACTACAATGTATGACTACTGTGTCACATGGTGCATGTCACCCTTGCCATGTGTGCACTACGCATCTACATGCAGAGAATGCAACTCCACCTTGTTCACAAATGTACACCTGCAACTGTGTGCTGCAAACATCACACATGTACTGTCCAGTCCACAACACATGCAGGCACAGGTACACACAACTACCATGTGGCACATGTGCAGACATTACACTTTTGGAATTAACACTGGTGTATAAAAAACTACAATGACAATCATAGTGTTAATGCATCAGGCATGCTGAGATATACCCACAATGATATCATTACACTGTACTGTGAACAACATGATAATATTACTACAATGCTATGTAGTCACCCTGTGCATCAGCACCATGCTATCCTGTTCCTGCATCAATGTTACAGATTGCAGGAGGTGGCACAGTTTCATCATATGCACAGGGTGTGTACTTGGTTTGCCAGAGTCTGCCACTGGCACATCCAATCGACATGTATGTGTGTGTGTGTGTGTGTGTGTGTTAGTGAGGGACAGCAGTACAACATGGGGCAATGTTGATGCGGTGTGTGTCTGTATGTGTTAGCCCTAGGTGTTAGCATTATCCATGTGTGTATGCATGCGCACATTTCCACCACATGGCTGCCATATACAGGTGTTTGTGGACAGCCGACTGTACCTGCCAGGTCATACAGATCACTGTCTCTGGCCACAGACACGGTACCTGTGCCTGGCAGGAGTGCTACGGACAGTATCAGGTACTAAGCCAGACTGGGTACTGTCATCAGAAGCAGTGGGTTGCTGACTGGACACATGTCCCTGCTGGGACTGTCCAGAGCTATATGCACGTGGTCTTCTAGGACGGTCTGATGACAGCACAGACCCAGCATTGCTGGGGCTGGTACTGGCACTGTGGGAGCGGCTGCGGGTTCATTGTCATTCGCGACGACTGCCAGCTGCTGATGTTGCTGGCATACGTCCACGTCGATGCCTCAACCATCCTGCATTGCCCTGGCTCATGGACATGAAGTTGTGGAACAGATCTAATGTGTCCTTCCAACATCTATCAATGACCTCACCGACAGTACGGATGGCAGCTGCAATGTCACACATAGTGTCATTCATAGCAGTGTAATGTGCTCTAAGCTCCCTCAGACCCTGTCTGGTGTACCATTCCATATGTACCTGTGCCTGCATTACAGCTCGGAACATAGCTGAGGTTGAAAGACCTCTGTGGGCACGTCTGACAGGGGCAGTACGACCACGGATGCTCCCACGAGAACCCCTGGACATCTGCCTGTGTGGTACCATGTCAGGACTCTGGCCATGGCTGTTGTGAGGGGATGCATGTGCAACTGATACCACATTACCCTGGTCAATGCCCACTGTATGCTGTCCCTCAGCTAAGGACATTGGTGACAATGGATGTATCGTCAGGATGACTGTGCATATTGATGGGGTTGACTGCTGTGTACTGTCGATTGGCTGACCAACAACAGACCCTGTCACACCTCCCTGTGCCATTACACATGTATCATCATTATCACTATCACCAGCAGTGGCTTCAGGTTCCCTGCTGCACGCCAACAGAGCAACACCAGAACCTGTGAGAGGAAGACAGGAAACACAGTTTACAATGTGTACACAATGTTACCACACATGCACATGGGCACACATGCACACATGCACACAGGCACAAAGGCACACGGGCACATGGGCACACATGCACACGGGCACACATGCACACATGAACACATGCACACAGGCACACATGCACAAAGGCACACATGCACATGCACACATGCACACTCCTCAGTACAGCAGATACAAACACACACACACCTGCAATCCAACACATACACAATACTGTTTGAGGGTATTATTAGTATTAATATTATTATTACTATTAATAGTATTGTCATTACACACTCACCAGCATGGATTGGCTGCATTGCTGTTACTCCAGAGGGACCTGCACAAATAAGTGAGTTATTGTCAGTGGCTACAACTGTGCCATTGATACTGTGAGTATGCTACAGTACAGTAGTACAACAGTTGGCTTTCACAAGTGTGGTGATGCTATTCAGAATATCAATCTTGCACAAGAATAGGCAGGACAACAGCTACACACACACACAGTACACATCTCACACATGCATAAACTACCAGTGCAGAGAAAAGTCAACTACAGATATGGCATGTTACCTGCACACTCCATATCCACATGCTGGGTGGCTCCAGCCTCCATCATGACACATGTCTGTGGATGTTGTTGTTGTTGGCCTGGAGCCACAACACTTAGGAGTAGCTCCTCCACTCTGGTGAGGGGGGGGTGGATAGGTACCCCACCACCTGTGGCAAGCTGTTGTCTGTGGATATCAGACATACGCTGATGGACATTTCTAATTAAATCACTGCAGTGATGGCATACCTGCTCATATGTCCGGTTATGCATGCCTATATCATTTACCCGACGGACAAGGTCTTGCCACAGTGCAGCCCTCTCCTGCTGGTTCTGGCTGGTCCTGGAAAACAGTGTATTGAAATCCCGCACCAGGCTCTGGTGCATCTCCTCATCATCTGCAGCTGAATAACATGGATTGCGGTGATGCACCATCACCCTGGAAGGAAAAGATAAATATGTGAGCAAATCATATGGCACACGTAATACTCTACTGTACTGATATCACTGAACTGCCATATATAGCATCTGTCTGTCTATCAGGGGATACACATGTACATTACCACATATCAGTGCTCAGCCTACAACTTGTGTGACAGTGCCTGCCACACTCCATACAACAAACTAGTATACACCAGCACTTGGCACACTGTTTGAGGTACACTGCACAACCTCACACTGGGGGTATGTATCACGCTACTGGATTTAGAATATTGCCATCCCATGCAATGCATGCAATGCACATCTATAGTTTCACTGGCAATCCACCCTAGTCTTTGCTGCCATACCCCTACCTACACCGCAGTCGTACACAGGGAACTACTGCACAACATATGGCAATCTAGTATGTTAGTATCCCAATAACTGACACATCTTTCTCTGGCCTCACACCAAGGACACGGACTACCATGACAGACACAAAGTCATGCTGAGCAATCACACCATTACAGACCTTGCACACAGTCAGTGTCACACTCATTCCACCTCACATAGTTGGTATTGCACTGAGTACATATGTGTGTGTGCATTGTGTCATAGGTAGGTACTATGCTATTGGCCCTGGGCCTATGGCAGGATAGCCTTATGCTACCCTTCCCCTTGGGACACAAGTAATGTGATTGTACTTGCTCCTGTCAAACAGTTACACAGAGGTGACTCACACGGCATATTACCTATCTCCATAACATTCATCAGGGGTATGTCTGCCATCTACTAATGAGGAATCTTGTTTGTTAATGCTGAGTGGTTTAGTCCAGGGTATGGCGTATTTGTGGATATCAAAGGGGAGGCTATTGTACACTTGTTTCCCATGTTTGCTTCTGACACCTCCAGTAGCGGGCAGGCAACCACCTATACGGTAGTTAGTGGTTAAAGTGTTTTGGAATGGGGTATGGTACTCCTGTATCCTCACTGGTGTTCAGTCCATGCCTTAGTCACCAGGCAGCTGTTGCAATTCATCTGCCCCCATGTCCCTCTCTCACTCTCTCTCTCTCTATTTATATTTATATATATAGAGATAGATAGATATATTCATATACATACATATCTATAGACATTCATATCTATCTGTATATGTGTATGTATCTATATATATCTATATATGTATGTGTCTATTACATCTATATGTATATACATATTCTATTTATCTATATATGTCTATCTATCTATATATACCTCTCTATGTACATATACACACACACACACATATATATATATATATATATATATATATATATATATATATATATATATAGATATACATACACATACACACACACATATTTATAAACATCCATTGCTGTACAACTACATGCACATCTTGGCACATAGAATGCCCACCTTTCATGGTGGGGGTGTCAGTTCTGTAACAGTTGTGAGACATACCATTCTGTAATGATATTGCACAGTGTTGTGCAGAATGTATTATGCTGTCCTCAGGCTGTATAGCTGTAGCAGGCCTCACTGGCTCAGTCCCACAGAAGTTCACCACCACATGACATATACCTGTACGGCATGCTGTTTTCAATGCCACACACTACAACCTACACTGATATGTGCACATAGCAACCTTCAACTTCATATGTATGTCCAGCCTTCGCTAACAGTTGCAGTATGTCCCTTGCCCTATGCACATCTTCATATACATATAGATACAGACTGCTGACACATATGGAGGGTTCACAGTATGTAGATTACAGATTATGTAGTTTACATTACCTTTGTCTCTTACAGCTTTTTAAGTTTGGCTGGCTGGCTGGATGCCTGGCTGCCTGGTTGGCTGGCTGGCGGGCTGCCTGGATGGCTGGCTTGCTTTGTTTTTTTTTGGGTCTCTGTCTGTCTGTCTGTCTGTCTATCTCTCTCTCTCTCTCTCTCTCTCTCTCTCCCTCCCTCCAGTCGCAGCAATGAAAGTATTGCATGTGTGGACTGGCAGTACAGGCTGCTTTTGTAGGTATCTGCACATGTGCATGTGATGGCCTCTGCACCAATTGGTGGCCAGCATTTACTAATTGCATGCAACCTGCTGTGTGGTAATTGCAGTTCTCACTGTGATTTCAGGACACTGCTATAAAATGTTAGGTTAGGTAGGCGTAGGCCTTTCAGTTTTGCAAGGTGGGGACCATGCTGGTTTGCTGTGTCAGTCTGAAGGTTGGTATGTCCCTCATATCTAAGGCTGTGTTGTAGCCACTGAATTGCATGTTGTACTAAAACCTGACTGTTGCTTCTTCCAGTTCATTCTTCTCAGTGTGTATGTTAACTCACACCTACTAATGCTAACACTGTTTACATGGGAGTATGTACTTTCCTGTGGGACTTGTGGATTAACTGGTATACAACTGTAGATCTTGAAAGGTGTTGCTATGGCTTCCCTATTTTCCCTTTACATTCACTCCTTGAAGGCCTGATATTTCTCTTTACTGGAATGTGTTGCTATGGCTTTCCTATTTTCCATTTACATTCACTCCTTGTAATGCATGTTATATTTCTTTCAGCAGTAGATTCATATATGTTTGCTGTGGTTTGGTGGCACTGCATACAGTCTGGTGAGGCCAAGGTCTGGGGTTTGACACTTACAATGGTATCTTATTTTGCTGCTGAGCAGTAGTAGGGCCTTGTATTTTGTACTAATAGTTATGAATATCAGGCACATGCAGTGCTTGTAAACTGCTATACTGTCCTTAGTTTGTAAGATGGCTACATCCTTTGATATTTCTGTGTTGTACTCCTACATGAGGGTGTGCTTGTGGAAGTAATTCTACAGCTATTTGCAGAGTGTGTAACAGCAGACAGGCTGATATGCCGGTGTGTTTCTGACACTTGCAGGCCTCAGATACTCTCAGGTATATATTTGAGCAGCCTCAGGGAAAGGTACATATCAGTGGGATACACCCATGATATATTTCAGATATTCTGCAGTTGTGACTGTGGGGACTGTGTGTGTTTTGAGCATTTGCATTACTACACCATTTCTGACATGCAAGTAGTGTCTACTTTAACTTATTGATGGTGAACATTACGTGGGATTCCCCACCTTTCTGCCTACTGTTACTACATTTCACAGGGAGCCAGTGGGGCACAGGTAACATTTTTTGACAAATCAAGGACATCCCTGTAAATCAGTCACAGCTGGGATGTCTGGCCTCATACCTATTCAAATATGGTGGTGTTTATCCTGCTCTGATACCGTGTGTGGTTTGTTAGGTGGTACTGTAACATTATTACCTACTAGCATGGCTGTTTCTCTTATCACACTCATGTAATGCAATTCCACAAGAATTGCCACTAAACATATGGGAACAAGCTTTGTGTAATGGCCTTTCTATATTCCCTTTACATTCACTCCTTGTATTTCATGATATATTTCTTTCAGCACCATGTTCTTGTATATCTGATGTGGCTCAGTGGTAGTTCATGCAGACTAGTGTTTCCAAGGTCCGGGGTTCGAGACTGATAGGGGTATTTTATTTTGCTGATGAGCAGACTACAGGCCTTGTCATACAGAGTGACTAAGGCACTTTTAAGCAGTTGTAATAGGTTTGCGCTGCTTTGCGCGATTCTCACGCATGCGTGCATTCACTTAGCTACACGCACACTCGCTTAGCTAAGCGCACAGAAGCGCACACCCGCTGACTACTGCTTTATAGTGCTTACTCTCGCTAACACCCGCGATAATTTCTTTTAAAGAAAAGAAAATGGGGAGATAGGAAAGTGGTGAAAAAGGGGGCACAAAGAGGGTAGGACAGTAGGAAAACAAGCTCAGGGTTTGCAGGAAGGATGTAGGGAAGGCCCATAGCTACCTATTTCATTATCAGCAACAGCTGTGCATATATGTGTAATTTGGTGTGAAATTTGAAACCTTCCACTCCTGAGAGAGGGGGGAGGACAACAAAATATGTTGTACAGCCAATTTTAATTATCAGTTGACATGTCCAGCAGACATGTCTGCAAAATGGGCAGCTATGTATGGGGCGTAATTTTTTTGTGGGAACAGAGTGCCCTTTTTTTATTTTTATTTCAGGTGAGAGTGGAATGTCAGATACAGGAAGTAGGTATATTTGGGGAGGTAGGTTGGGGAGGTTAACAGACAAGACAAACAAGATGCATACAGGGGCGGAGTATGACACATGTGGGGCGGAAACACAATTGACGGGGATGGATATTTGGATATCGCGAGCCCATGAGCCCACAGATGGCAACAGTGGAACTGAGATCCCCACCCATGGACAGTTACCACTGCTGCTTCACTGCCCAGGATGGGGCTGTGCTGGGGGCTGTATAGGATGGGCAGGCACACCAGTGAGTTGCGCCACCCTCGCCTCAAGCTGGCGTAGGGGATCAAGCACAGAACGCCTGATCTCGCTACGCGCCACAGACTGGACACTATGGAGGGTGAGTAGACGTTCTCCTCCAGCCAAGCTTGCAGAGGGGGGACGGGCCCCATCCCCTGCAGCGCTTCCACCTGAAGGTGGCACAGGGCCACTGGAGGAGGTTCCGGCCTGGGCACTGGTGCCAGGTGCACTCGCCAGCTGAGGTGGGAGTGATGGGTCCGCTGGAACCCGCCTTCCCTGTTGTCCTATGTTTAGCAGTATTTTATGACATTTTGGGTTAGTAACAAACACCATTCAAAATTAGTTATAACAGCATGCATCAGTATTCCCATTAACCAAACACCCATGAATTCCGAACATTGAACAGCATGCATAACACATGCATATTTAGAACAACAGTACACATTCCAACAGCATGCAGGGTTGATTGGTGGCAACAGGCCATCAGGTCTGGATATGTGAACAGGGCACATGCATCAACGTACATGCAAATATGTATGAACCAACAGGACAAATGTCCATGGGAATTAATTGTGTATACACATACCCAGTTTGGTGTGGAATGGCATCATTTGTGAAAATAGGGTAGGGTGACGAAATATTACATTAACAACTTAAACTACATATACATATGCTGTACATTCCTAGTATATATCCCCTACATGTATTAGTACAGTTTCCTATATGTAACCTTAGGAATGCTGGTGATGGGAATGTTACTGCTACATTAATATACATTCCATTTTTATTCATACATGTCCATATCTGGCTGTGTTCAGGTACAGCATCCTGCTACATTTGATTTATATGGCTCTAGACAACTGTGGATGTTCAGTATTTCATACAACCATACTATCTCCATATTGCAAGGGTACAGCAACATATCCAAATTGTGGGACAGACACATTCCAAGTTCAGTACTTTATTACACACATTTCACTCTTTGGTTGTGGCTGTCTCATTTGTTTCATTATGTACTCACTGCAGTATAACTTTATTCCAGACTTATTACAGCTTTCTTGGTAGATTCATACCCTCTTTCTCACACTCTCACTTGTTTTATTTTTACATTTCAGGATGGTACTTAATTCTAGGCGTTATTAACATTTCTTACTGGGTTACAACAATCCTTTCCAACTGACTCACTTATTTCATATGACAGATTTTATAAGGGATGTATTTGACACATGTCTATCCTTTGTTGATTGATTACCACTCATTTTCAGGCTGAAGCAGTTATCTGATATTACAATACAAGTGGAGACTCTCTATTTGAGACTTGTTTAATATTTATTTCTGGATTACAGGCTGCATCACTTAACTAATCTTACAGTACTAGCAGAATCTTTCTTCTAGGCTTATTTGAACTTTATTAGTATGCAACAACACTGAACTCTTTTACAAGCTGTCTCACTTATATTCCATAACAATTCCAGCAAAATAATTACTAACCTGCCTGGTGGCGCAACCTCACCAGCTTATCAGCATAGGCTTGCTGATTCATGGAATGGACACCTGCAGCTGTAATATAAATGATGTAATATTGGAACATACCTCTCCATACTATAGGCTAGGATAATTCCTTACATACTTAATTACATGGATACTTACTCAGTAGTGGGGCATTGGGCATTTGACGGGCCTCCTGGATCCAACGGTTCAGTTGGTCCTGCTTACATCTCTTCAGGTCCGCATGGTGGTGACGGACCTGTTCATCAGTCCTTGGAATGCCTGTGGCACTGGTGAGATCATATGCCAACTGGTTCCACGCCTCTGCCTTGTATGCACCCCATTGAACCTGGCCCTGCATGAGTTGTGCCTCATGATCATGGACTAGGAGCCAAACCATATATTTTGACTCCTCAACACCCCACCTCTGTGCTCTAAATTGACTTCCCTCTCCTGCACCTGCCATCCTGACTGCAAATGGGTACCACAATCAGTTATGCTGTGTATTCCCGCCTATGGGGCTTATGTATGCCCGTTTTCCTGCACTTATCTGTGATTGGCCATTTTAGATATTTATCAGCTTAAATAAACCTGCTTTGTCATGCTTCTATTTCCATTCATTCCTATATATATGCTAATACTGCATTTCTCAGTACAACTGTCATGGCTTAGTGGTTCAGTACTTTGACTATGGTGCACAGTATCCTGGGTTCGAGCCAGGGCATTATTTTTTTTTATTTTACTACTGTCTAGACAGGCCAGGAGGTGAGTCTGTGTAAAGGCAGCTTTGCTACAGCTTGCTCAACGTTGCCCACCAGTGAGCTGGTTGGCATGGTGTGCAGCTCCGCGCAAACGGCTTACACTGGGTAACGAGTTATTTGGCTATGAGCACTCATATTACGCTGTGTGAAGCATTGCTCAATTACGGGCACTCATTTTAAGTGTGTGAAAGTGCTGCTCAAATCCGGGCACTCATATTACACCTGTTAAACCGCTGCTCACCTGAGGGCAGTCATATTAAGCTTGTTGCAGTGCTGCTCACCTATGGGCACTCATATTAGGCTTCTTGAAGCCTTGCTCAGCTATGGGCACATAATCTCTTTTTTATATTTTATTGTGTCGGATTTCTTCAAAAATGCATGGCCCATTTCATTACATTTTACTTAAATTATAGTTTTATATATATATATATCTATATATATATATCTATATATATATATATATATATATATATATATATATATATATATATATATATATATATGTCGGGATTGTTTCATGCTAATTTAACTAAAAATAGAGAATGATGTTGTGGGGGCTCGAACCGTGACTACCTCCTCTTTTGCCAATGTCTCTACCGCTACGCTATTGCTACTTGGCTTAATTTGCATATTTAGATCTTATATGCTTTTCACTGTCTGCTAACTGTGGCTGAGCGGAGGGCATACCCACGCAAACGAGCGCAACTACGGGCAAACATTTTGGAAATTTAAAAAAAATGAAACTGTTATTTTCCGTTTTACATTACAGTTGGGTTTATAGTATGTGAGGGCATGTGTGGTGTTGTGTTCTTGACATTTCCACGGACTCACTTGTGGGAGTTTACTTTCAGGACTCTGACTCTTCTGGGGGTGTGTCCCTTTGCAGAACTCGGCATTTGGACACGCCCCCTACTTTCCTACATGGACCGTGTTAGCCTAGGGTATGATTCAGCATGCCCTCATGAATATGCATGGCATGCTGATTTCATACCATTAGACTGCAGCCTCCGTGTAAGACATATTAACTCTTACACGGAGGTTTCGTGAATCCTGCTCAGAATTTTTTACAGTAGCAATATGATGTCAGAAAAGTAGAGAAAGAAAATATAAAAGGACATACCCTGGGATTCATTAATACCTACACTGAGTGTACACTGTTCTGAGTGAACAGACAACACAAACATAATTCACACCTTCTTCCTCCTTATTTTAGTTTCATACTGATTTTCTTGCAGTTTAAATACTGATGGGGATTCATAAAGATTCCACAAAATATATATTACTTGTATACTTAGTGTAATTTTTCTGAGTGACTAGAAAGTGCAAACAATGTGGTAGGGATGTTCTTGAATACAGATCATGTACACTTAGTGTAGGTGTTATTGAATCTGGCCCATATAACAACTGGAAGATTTAGAAAATAATGCTAGAAAGTACTTTGACAAAGAAAAAAATATATGATAGAAATCAAATAAAATACAAGAACTGTTATGTAAGCAAATATATATTTTGCAAGTAAAAGGGGGAAGAAGTATCAAGTTACTTAAGGAAATTAGTAAAGGAAAATAGTGCTGTAATGACAGAAATAAAAAAATGTAAAAGGAAAAATATAAAGAACCACACAATAGCAGGACAGTACTCAGAAACAAACTAGTAAATTAACACCACGCACTAAAAAATAGGAACACAGTTGGCAACTCCGGAAACAGAGCCTTTATTCCACAAGACACTCAAGACATTCATAAAGTGCTTTCACCCCTCTCCTGGGACTTCATCAGAATAGCTTCTATCATTACATCACGTCCTTAAATATTCAAACCAATTAATGAAACTAACATTACATCACTTCCTTGACTATTCAAACCAATTAAAGCTTAATTAAAAATTAAAGATATAGTACTAAGATGCCACATGTGCCAAATGGAAAAAAAATATTAGTAGTGTTAATGTCATAATGGTATTTTCACAACGGCATGTGTGGTGGCATATAGTGGTAGTTCTAGGGATATTAAAATATTATTAAGACTAACTGGAAGCTTTTAAAGGCCACAGAAGATTTAGATAGAATTTAGGAGATGATGCCTCTTTTTGTTAATAAGACCATGGTGAATTGTAAAAAGCTCTTGGAAAGACCTAGGGCCAGATTCACAATGGCTTGGAGGGAGTCTAAGAGTAGAGTAAGACTCCATGCAGCCATCATGTCCGACGAGCAATCCAGGAACAGCCTGAGGGGCATGTAAAAAAGCTCTTAAAATGGCTCTTACACGGACAGGGCTGGGATATGCAAATCACCTCAATTGCAGGTGAAAGGCATGCAAATGAGGTAGATTTGCAATTCAGGAAACCCGAACCTGTCCGAGTAAGAGCAGTGTTATTTGCAGAAATGTACTCAGTTGACAACTGAGTACTGTTCTGCAAATAGCAAAACGGAGCCGTGACAGCTCCAAATAAAGGTTGCATCCAGTGCAGGAAGCATGCCAATGGCCAAATATACGGCCATTGGAAATGTTCCCTGATGCAAAATTAAAATAATTTTTTTTTTCGCTGATTTCCGATGTTTAAGCATAGCGCAGCGCCGCACAAACGGGCTACGCTCTAAAACCCAGAATACTACAAATTAAAACCCACAAATGCAGATTTTATTGAAAGTGGTAATGTGCAATGCAAGGGAATGGCAGGCTGAAGACAACATGGCCACCGAGTAGAGTTTGCTAAGGGGAGAAGCTCAATCTAAGACATGTAACCAAGCATTAGTAGGCAATCCTATGTAAATGAGTGTTAGGATAGTGAATCGCTAGTTTACATAGAAAATGAGCACAGTCAGTGGAGTGTAGGAGTAGGATATGGGGAGTAACAGAGTAGAAGATAGGTGACATCACGAGGGGGGTATGTATGAAAGAAGTGAAGCTCATTGGAGCAGAGTGGCATGTGTCCGCTGTCATTTAGACATCATGGAAAGAGGTGTGTCAACAGGTAGGCTAGGGAAAGGCAAGAAATGGAAGGTGTATGCCATGGATAACACCAAAGTTTCTTGCTGAGCGGGTATGCACACATGTGCACACGTGTAAACCTGAGTAAGACAGAGTGCATGCGTGTAAGCGTGAGTGCGCGCGTTTAAGCCAGAGTAAACATGTATAAGACTGATTAAAGAGTTGTAAGCACGTTTGTGCTGGTATGTGCGCGTTTTAACCTGAATAAGCAAGTTTTAGTCCATGTAAGCATGTGTGCATGCGTGTTAGCTGCTGTGTGCGTGTTTGCGCTTGTGTGCACGGTGCTGCCCCCCCTGAGGAAACAGAAAGGTAAAAGGAAGCACAACAAATAGTAGAAAGCTACCAGGGAGTACTAGCATTGCTAGCAGGTGAAAACAATCAGAATCAGGCAATTACACAGGCAGTACACTAGCCCAGCCCAGCCTAGCACTTAAAACTCTGCAAACAACAATCCTTTATGTTTCTCACAACAGACACTGCAGTAAGCTGAAGAGAAAACTGAAAAAGCTTTACTGAGACAAAAAATGTTAGGGGTTGCCATTGCTGTTATAAAGTGACATATACAACATGCTGAGGGTGGTGACAATGGAAATGCTGCTGGACAACCCACAGTGAGGAGATGGAGAAGAGTGTACAGGCCCAGGGTAACCTACCAGGGGCTACATGAGCTGGAGATAGTGGAGTGCTATAGAGTGGACAGAGACCTCCTGCAGCAAATTGTTGAGCTGTGCAGGCCATGCCTCACACACAGAACCAACAGAGGGGAACCCATCCCAGTGGAAATCAAGGTATGCGTTGGCCTACGAATACTAGCAACAGGTACCTTCCAGAGACCAACTGGTGATATGATGGGAATATCACAGGCATCAGCATCCAGGGTACTACACCAGTTTCTGGATGCCATGTCAGCACATCTCGGTGATCATGTATATTTTCCTAATTCCCGTGAGGTATTGGCCAGCAATATGTGTCTCTTCCAGCAAATAGAGGAATACCCTGAGGTAGTGGGTGCAATAGACTGCACACACATATGCATCAAAGCACCAGCTGGTGAGTGGGGTAGGGTCTACTTCAACCGCAAGGACTTCCCCTCCATCAACTGCCAGGTCGTGTGTGAAGCCCAGGGCATAATACTGAATGTGTGTGCAGGCTGCCCTGGAAGCTACCATGATTCCCATATCTGGCATCTGACACAGCTGTACCAGACATTTGCCAATGGGGACATCCCACATGGTCACCTAGTGGGGGATGCTGGCTATGCACTGGAGCCATGGCTGATGACACCCATCAGAAATGCACATACACCTGAACAGGAATGCCATAATGAGGCACACGCACAAACACGTAATGTAATAGAGCATGTGTTTGGGCTGCTCAAGTCATGGTTCCAGTGCCTGGACACATCTGGTGGGGCCTTGCAGTACTCATCAACTACATGTACCCAAATTGTCATGGTATGTGCTATGCTACATAATATGATCCTGTGAAAACAGCTGCAGCGGGACCAGCACAGGCCTGGGCCAAACAGCCCCCCACCATTGCCAAGGCCATCACAGGCACAGCGTGACTCAGAGGAGGAACAACCTGAGCCTGCCCCAGTAGGCAGAAGGAGGCATGCCCAGTATGCTTTGGCTTTGGCAAAGAGGCAACACATAGCACATACACTGGCTCAGTAGGAACTCTGGAAATGACACCTCTCTCTGACTCGCACATTAAGTAAAAGGTATGCCTAAGTTGACACTACCTGCTTTCAAACATGTGCAGGGAGTGTAGTATGTGCATCCAACATAGGCAGCCCTGCAGCACCACCTAAATCATGAATGCCATGTGTTAAGCAATATAAAGCAGTGCTAAACAGCAATTACCACCATGTAGTATATGCAAACAAAATTGCACACACCAACTAGCACAACTGTGGTCAATGTTCAGTAATATTGGGCAATGTCCAGCAATGTTGGTGAATATTGAGCAATGTCGGACAAGCCTGGTCTAAGTAGGGCATATCTGAACAAAAGCCAACATGCTCATATTTGCTTAACAGGCCCTTAAGCAGTCTGGTCTGCTCAGTATGAAAATATAAAGCAGTGATGGGCCTCGAACCCAGGATACTGTGCACTATAGCCAAAGTACTGAACCACTAAACCATGACAGTATTGCAGTGGTCCACCTGTATGATGGAATGTTGATAAGTCTATGCAAAGTATTCCATGGAAACCCTGCAGGCACAGCATAATCCTTGTTGAGTTATGACAAAAAGGTGAGTCCTGCAGTGAGAACAGAACCTGACCTCCAACACACACAGTATAAATGTTAATATTGGTCATGTTCGCACACATCAATAAATGTAGTGGACCTCAGATAGTAACATACTGAACGGTCACACTGGGCATGCTCACACACTTGAATAAATGAGACAAATGTCAGGCAACAAAACACAGAATGGCAGAACTGGACATGCTCACACACTTAGGCCATGTCTGAGTACAGCAGTGGGCCACGCATATCTGGCAGTTGCATGTGTTAACCCAGGAACCTGTCACTATACAGCAATCCACCCTGTACATACAGTTATATGACAACAGACACATCTATAATATAGTGTAACCCTGTCATAATCAAATATGCTCTGCAGATACCGAAGTTGTTCATGGAAACTGGTAAAGCAAAGATGATAAAGACCTGCAAACAGTATCAGCAATAAACATTGTGCATCTTGAACATTAGCACAGGTTCAGAGGTCGATACTAGGCTATCTGCCCTAGGGCATGTACAAGCCTAGCCAGAGTATGTTTGGCATTCACAACCCTGTCAGATTACTACACTGTGTGTGTGAATAGTAGGTCACACAAGATAGCCCATGTACGTGTAGGCTAGTGTGTCTCTCTCTAGCAGGTACACAGAAGATATCCCAAGGGTAAATATGTGATCACCCATACAGTCGTCAAGATGTCTCCAGTAGGTGGTCAGTGGGTGGCTCTGCCTATGTGAAAGTGGGATTACAGTCTGGAGTGAGTGGAGCCTTTGGGATAATAATCTGTCCCTCCACAATGTCCTATTAACATGTGTGCTGAGGTATACATCCCTGGAGTTTGTAGCTCCAAGGGAGTTGGATATCCTGAGGTGGAGCATGTCCAGTAATTCTGGGTTGGGTATATCTGTAAGCAACAGGCACACATCATATCTGAGTAGGTGGTAAGCGACTGAGTAGAGCTGGAGTTACTGCATCTGAACTATGCAGGGCATCTGTGTGAGTTCCTAGATCTGCTTGGTGAGGAACTTCCATGGCCAGTACAGTTGCTGCAGGTGTCAGGTAAGGTACACCCCAAATGTGGCATTGTAACCAAGCATGGATGTGATGAGTACAGGGGCACAATGACCTCACTCGATCTAGATGTGAAACCATATGGGATAAGGTGGCCCACATAGAATGTGAATGTCAAAGGCGACAGTACGAACAAGTCATGTCCCCAAACCCCTAACAACTCCAACCGTATGTAATGGAGTACTACCTATGTGGTAATGTGTGGGCATGTTGTCATTCCCAAAGGGGATGACTATGCAACTAATGGCATTTAGCTGTAGGCCATGGCTCAGGCACCAGTCATCCATCTCTGTGAGACCCTGATTGAGTATGCATGTGGCAGCTGGAGAGTTGATCATGGCACCCAGTTTGCAGTCAAGTGCAAACATGTTCAGCCATATTCCCCCTGTGGTAGCCTGTACGTAAGACAAATATATACTGAACAAGAGAGGTCCCAGGACTGAGCTGTGTGGGATGCCATGTGTAACTGGTGTATAGTCAGACATGGCACCTGCAAATCTGACCATGTGGGTGCTATCCCTGATCTAAGTATCAATCCATTGTGTGAGATATGTGTCCATATTGACGCTGGTGAGCCTATGCATAATGGCCAAGTGGGTTATTGTGTTGAAGGGTTTTGCAAGGTTCAGGTAGGCTGTGTGGACAGCTGTCCCTATGTCGATGGACCTGTTAGCCATTTAAAGAATACAAACAGGTTCAAGAGGCAAGATCTGCCCACAACAACACTGAAATGTGTAGGACACAGTGTCTGTAGGTTCCCGATGTCTATGTGTATGAGTCCCATGACAATACGCTCCATAGCTTTGCAGAACAGGCTACATAGGCTTATAGGGCAATATTGTCTGTGGTCCGTTGTGGCACCAACTCTGTGGAGCGGGACTACTGTTGCTGTACACCATTCCTTGGGTACATATCCTGTGGTAACTCCGATATTGAACAGTGATGTAATGTGAGGGTTGTGGCTGTCATGATGCTCGTGTATGATGCAGGCTGGGACACCATCTGGTCACATTGATAATGTGATGTACGCTTTGGGGAGGGCAGCACTCACCTGTTACTGTGTGATGTCAGGGAGGTTATACTCTGTTGGGATGGATAGTTGCTCCTTAGAGGGGATGGGTGGGAGACATCTGCAATGAACCTGTTTGCCAGGATGTTGGCAATGCCAGTGGGTTCAGGGTAGGTTTAGTAAGTATGCAGTAACTCACAGCATATCAGTGAGTGTCCACCCAGGTTCCTGACATAACTGAAGAAGGCCGTGTGATAGTCCTATGTGTCAGTTGCAATTGTCTGATAGAAGCGGCCCTTAGAAAAGTCCATGAGTGATTGTAGCTATCTGCTAGTACAGATCACAGATGCCTTCCCAGTCTGGGATTGTGCTCTATCATGTAGTAGCTTCCTCCTGACATTGTACAGCTTATTAATGGCTGGGGTCTACCAGACAGGTCTCCTGCCATTGTAGTAGTGGGTCCTGTTGTTATTTGGGATAGCACAATCCATACAGTCCACTAGGTGTCCATAGAATGTGCATGCAGCAGTGTGAGCCATATATGCCACTGTCTCAGGATCTCTGAAGGATACCACCTTGCTTTGGTGAAGTGAGATGTTGGCTCATGAGACGTTCACCAAGATTACCCAGGATGGGTGTGTGGAGGGTATATGTATGTCCTGTGAGATACATGTATGTTCTGACCTTACCAATGAGGGGTATATCGCTGGTGTGGAACATAGAGTTCCCATGTTGGTGATGAGCAGGTCCAATATGTATTCCCCCTTGTGGCTGTGCTGACTGGTTGTGCCATAGCATATGAGTCCACAAATTGTAGTGACTGTTGGGTGAGGTTGTCGGGGCTTGAGTAGTATCCCCAGCCAATATTTGTGTATATGAAGTCACACAATATAATGGTGTTTGTGGAGACCTTCATATTCTCCATAGATCCCATGAAAGCCGAGTGTGGTTCCTGAGTTTGGGAGTGTGTTTTGTAGCAGGCAACAAACTGAAAGGCAGTATTGCACAATTGTAGTTGTATATGTATGGTCTGTGATGCTTTGTGCAGTGCTACTAACCTGGAGGTGTGTGTATCTGTGATGTATATGGATACTCCCCCTAGTTGTGTTGTCTGTTCCAAGTCTTGTTGTCAGACAGCATGGTATGAAACATAACCTGGTAGTGCTGGTGTGCATAAGCGAGCCTGAACCAGGTGTCTATCAGTGCACAGATATTGCTATCCTCCATACTGAGGAGAGTCCTGAGTGACCACAATATGAGGTTAACACAACTGTTGTTGAGCAGCATTACCCTTAGTTTCTTTTAACCTGTAATGTCTATGGAGGTGGGTTTGTCTTCTGAGCCCTGCTTAAAAAAGGCACTATGGTGGTAGCAAGAGCCTTAGCCAGCATACCAAAGTCCAAGGGTGACAGGTGCAAGCTGTCCATGGTGAAGCTACGTGGCATGTTGAGCATGTCACCATACACTGACAGACACTGTATCCCCTATGAATGAAACAAATTTGTTAGCCAACTGTTAAATGTGATATGTGTGTCCGCATACTGTGACATCATAATTGGTGGGTGTAAGATGCTAGACAAGGTCAGGGTCATACTGTCCTGGGCTACATGATCAGAGTGTTCCTCTATGTATCATGTCATGTGGTCCAGGGAGTAATGTCTCAGGTTATACACACCAGCATGGACAATGATGGTGCCAGTCTTGTACTTGCTTTGGAGTGACCTGACTGCCTGTGTTATGCGGCAGATCCTGGCACCCAACAGACAGCCCAAAGTGACTATTCCCTTGTTAGGGCTGGTGAGTGGTACGTCAGTGTGTCTGAACATAAGTGTCACCTATCACAAGTGTATTAGGTGTGTTTTTTTAGCCCGAAGGGCAGTGACTGTGTGTGAACTTTGTGATATGTGGGTATTGTAGTGGGGTAGCAGGTGTGTGTGTGTGTGTGTCTGCTTTGGAGGTCTCTGCTGCTTAGGTAGAGTACATTTACAGCATCCGAGTATGTCAATGTGTG
Organism: Protopterus annectens; assembly: GCF_019279795.1. Taxonomy (NCBI): domain Eukaryota; kingdom Metazoa; phylum Chordata; order Ceratodontiformes; family Protopteridae; genus Protopterus; species Protopterus annectens. The sequence goes on along the minus strand of NC_056735.1, from coordinate 1,108,991,726 downwards.
CTAATGTGGTTTGAGTGCTGTTGCTAGAGGATATGTGAGACTTGATATGTGGTATGTGTGGTTACCTTCACCGCCTGATAGACTGTGCCAGTCATGGGTCGAGAGAGTTCAGCTCCCTGTATGTCTATATAGGTGCATCTCACACATATATCTGAGTTTGTTGGGAGGAGGAGAGTGTTGTCTGTGTACATGAGGCAGATGTGACATTGTGTCAATATCACAATATCCACCAGCTGGACTGAAGAGTACACACAAAACCGACCCCTGGACATGCCAGGATATTATCATGACATACTCTGTAGCCTGATCACAAAGGATCAGTAGGGTGTTAAGCGTGTAAAAGAGTATAACAGGGATTAGTGCTCATGTTTGTTGGTGTTTTGTAAAGAGTAGCTGAGAAGGAGTCCAGACTGAATCATGACACCTCCTTCAGCTATGTCATAAATATCAATGTACACCCATATATGTCCTGAGTCAGGGCCAACTGTGCCTGAGTGACAATGCCCACATCATGACAGACAGGCCCATATGTACATACCCATCCCCCACTGACAATAGTCCACATCATCATACCAGGAGATATCACATGTAGGATGGATGAGCAGCTACCCCCACTGCCAAAAGCATGGCAGCAGGTGGAATACATTGATTCCCAATATGTGTCATGCACAAACTACAGAACAAACAGATCATGCACCTGAACAGTCAGCTGAGCCTCACCCCCTACACAGGATGTGGAACCATTGAATGTGTCACAGCTACATATGGCACAAGTGTTGGTGCACAACACACCATGGGAAGTCAAGTCCAGTACGCCTATGAGGTCTGATCTGCAAGGTCATGGAGTCCATCATGGTTGCAGTCAATAACAGAGCTATTGGAAGCTAACATACACACAACCCTACCAACTGTGGTATGTTCATGTGCGGATCATGGTTCCCAAACATGCAAGACTGTTTGCAAGGCAGCCACCCAGGACATACATCAATGAACACATCTACACATGTGTCACATAGACTTTGAATAGCCCTTTATCAACATACCAGACACATGTAGTATCCACAAAACCAACAAACTGTGCATAAATATGTGTTGACATATGACGGAATGTCAATGTGTCCACAGATAGATCACACAAGGTAAGGATTCTGAGGTCATGTTCAAGCTGTTGACACCTGCTGACCCACATGGACCATTCCTGGAATGGCATAAAACAAAGTGTACACACATCACCATGTCCAGTCTGATGATGTCACCATCCTATAAATAAATACAGCAGGAGAAGGGAAGCCAGCCAGTAAAGCAAATAGCATGCCATGTTAATGTGTCTCTTTCCAGTATCATAACATAGTTAGGTAAGGATTTGAATCCTGCAAACTGTGAGTGTGTGCAGTTTCCTTTGAGAGTTGTTCCTTTTTGGAGACTGGGAAAACTCACTAAAGGAGGTACATTCCTCTTTGGAAAGTCTGATGATGTCACCATCCTACAAATACTGCAGGAGAAGGGAAACTAGCCAGTAAAGTAAAAAGCGTGCCATGTTAGTGCGTCTCTCTCTAATATCATAACATAGTTATGTAGGGGTTTGAATCCTGCAAACAGTGAGTGTGTGTACGCAATTGTCTTTGAAAGGAGTGTCCTTTTTGGAGACTGTGAAAACACACTAAAAGAGGTACATTCCTCTTTGGAAAGTCTGATGATGTCACCATCCTACAAATACAGCAGGAGAAGGGAAACCAGCCAGTAAAGCAAATAACATGCCGTGTTAATGCGTCTCTCTCTAGTGTCATAACATAGTTATGTAGGGGTTTGAATCCTGTAAACAGTGAGTGTATGTGTGCAATCATCTTGAAAAGGAGTTCCCTTTTTGGAGACTGTGAAAACACTAAAAGAGGTACATTCCTCTTTGGAAAATCTGATGATGTCACCATCCTACAAATACAGCAGGAGAAGAACAACCAGCCAGTAAAGCAAATAGCATGCCGTGTTAGTGCGTCTCTCTCTAGTATCATAACATAGTTAGATAGGGGTTTGAATCCTGCAAACAGGGAGTTTGTATGTGTACAAATGTCTTTGAAAGGAGTGCCCTTTTTGGAGACTGTGAAAACACACTAAAAGAGGTACATTCCTCTTTGGAAAGTCTGATGATGTCACCATCCTACAAATACTGCGGGAGAAGGGAAACCAGCCACTAAAGTAAATAACGTGCCGTGTTAGTGCATCTCTCTCTCTCTCTCTAATATCATAACATAGGTAGGGGCTTGAATCCTGCAAGCAGTGAGTGTATGTGTACAATTGTCTTTGAAAGGAGTGTCCTTTTTGGAGACTGTGAAAACACACTAAAAGAGGTACATTCCTCTTTGGAAAGTCTGATGATGTCACCATCCTACAGATACAGCAGGAGAAGAAAAACCAGCCAGTAAAGCAAATAGCGTGCCGTGTTAATGCGTCTCTCTCTAGTATCATAACATAGTTAGGTAGGGGTTTGAATCCTGCAAACAGTGAGTGTATGTGTGCAATTGTCTTTGAAAGGAGTGTCCTTTTTGGAGACTGTGAAAACACACTAAAAGAGGTACATTCCTCTTTGGAAAGTCTGATGATATCACCATCCTACAAATACAGCAGGAGAAGGGAAACCAGACAGTAAAGCAAATAGCGCGCCATGTTAATGAGTCTCTCTCAAGTATCATAACATAGTTAGGTAGGGGTTAGAATCCTGCAAATGCTGACTGTGTGTGTGTCACTGTTGGTCAACACAGTGTGAGTTTTGCTTTTACTATGGTATGACATAGTATGATGTCAACAGTAAGTGCATTGCACACATCAGGTATCTGAGTGGCAAATATATATGTGTACATGTCCCCTTAATCAGTACATAGGTGTGAAGCCTGCATACTACATGAATACATTTGTTTCTACTGACAGGTTGTGCCGCTGCTTCCAGATCGTAGGTCACATATGTATGTATGTGACATGGCCATCCACTGTCGTGTTCTGTGGCCAAGGTCATCTGTGGCACACACACCCATGACAGTTACTTAAGAGTAGTGTGAGTGAGGGTATATGCCTGGGGTATATGTCAGACATGGTCATACACAACAAAGTCTGCCAAGAATGGGCAGTCTTTATAGGTATACGACTGCCTTGTGGATATGCATTCAGGCCTCTAATGTCTTATGTGATACACCTTGGGACTCCACAATACCTATGGATATGTGGATACCAAGGGACACATGACATAACATGGGTCTGTATGTACACAATGGTACCTGACATACATGTTGAGGGCTACCACCTGTGTGGTACTGATGGGATAGCATGTTTAGTACATGAGGATGACTATGCCATAGTTGGCTTACTGCTATACAGCATGTATCACACAACAGGTATCTATCTGTCTGTATGATACCCTTGTGTAGGATATGCGTCCCATTCAGGGAATGTATTGTAGGCCAATCCATGCATTTCCAGATTTGGATGGACACATCCCTAATGTGTCTGCATGTACCTAAGGGGGCTATATGACACACAGGTGTGGTCACAGTAATGGTTGGCGGTTATTACCACTGGTTAGTGTTATAGTGTAGCACCGGAAGGATCCAATTGATACTGGGTTCCCTACTACTGTGTGCCATTTATCAGGACATCATCTAATGATTGTTTATAGTCATACTGTTGAAGTTGTGTATACTACCAGACCACAAATCATTGACTGATATTAACGGTATCACCCACAGCATAGTGTCAACCCATGTCATACACACGTCTACCCATGTTAGTACATAACTGTAGTAGAATGCATACTGGCCATTGAAAGATGCAATGAGATGTTAACAATGTGTATGACAAGGTATGCCACACATCCCATGTGTCCACTATGCACGTACATCCAGACAGTGCGCATCCACCATGTTCACAGATGTACACTTGCTAATCTGTACTGCACACATCACACACGTACTGTCCACTAACACATGCTGGCAACACATCACACATCAGCCAAGTGGCAAATGGGTGGATAATACATACTCAGACCTAACAGTGGTGTAAACAATGCTACATTGACAATCAGAGCTTTGATGCATAATGTCTGCTCAGATATACCTACAAGGATGTAGTTACACTTCCTTGTTGACAACTTGCTATTATTGCTACACTGCTATAGTGTCACCCTGTGCATCAGCACCATGTTAGCCTGTCCCTCCGTCAATAATGCAGATGAGAGGAGGCGGCACAGGTATCATCATATGCACAGGGAGTTTTGTTGTTTGCCAGAGCCTGACATTGACCCATCCAATCGACATGTCTATGTGTGTGTGTGTGTGTGTGTGTGTGTGTGTGTGTGTGTGTGTGTGTGTGTGTATGAGGACAACAGTACAGCATGGGCCAATGTTGATGTAATGTGTGTGTGTATGTGTGAGCCCTAGTTGTTTGCTTAATGTGTGTGTGTGTGTGTGTGTCTGCATGCACACAGCTTCACCATGTGGCTGCCATATACGGTGGTTTGTAGGACAGCCACAGACTGTACCTGCTAGGCTGTACAGATCACTGTCTCTGGCCACGGACACAGTACCTGTGCCTGGCAGGGGTGCTACGGACAGTATCGGGTACCAACCCTGACTGGGTACTGTCATCACAGGCAGAGGTATGATGACTGGACCCATGTCCCTGCTGGGACTGGCCAGAGCCACGTGCACATGGTCTACTGGGATGGACAATGGACAGGCCAGCCCCAGCACTGCTGGGGCTGGCACTGCCACTACGGGAGCGGCTGTGAACTGTGGGCCGTCCACGACCACTGCCAGCTGTTGCTGTTGCTGACATGCATCCGTTTCGATGTTGCAACCATCCCACACAGTCCTGGCTCAAGGAGACATGTTGTGGAGGGCATATATTGTCTCCCCCAACGTCTATAAATGACCTCGGTGTAAGTCCGGATGGCACCGGCAAGGTCACGGATGCTGTCATTGATAGTGGTGTAATGTGCCCTCTGTGCCCTAAGTCCCTGCCTGGTGTACTGTTCCATACGTGCCTGAGCCTGCATTACAGCTCGGAACATAGTGGTCGTCATAAGACCTGTGAGAGCACGCCTGCCAGGGGCAATATGACCAGTGGTGCTCCCCCGAGAACCCCTGGACCTCCACCTATGTGGTACCGTTCTGGGTCTACGGCTATGGCTGCTGTGAGGGGATGCAAGTGCCATGGGTACCACACTCTCCTGGTCAATGCCAACTGTATGCTGTCCCTCCCCTATGGCCATTGGTGGTGAGGGATGTAATGGCAGTATGAGTGTGCACATAGATGGGGTTGAACGCTGTGTACTGTCAATTGGCAGAGCAACAACAGACCCTGTCAAATCTCCCTGTGCCAAAATACATGTGTCATCATCACCACTATCCGAGGCAGTGGCTTCAGGTCGCCTGCTGCTTTCACCAACCCCTACCTCAGCACCTGTGAGAAGAAGACAGGAAACACACTTTATGGTCTGCACATGCACACATGCACACATGAACACATGCACACATGCACACAGGAACACATGCACACTCCTCACTACAGCAGATACACACACACACACACACACAACAGCAATCCAAATCATACTCAATACTGGTTGAAGGTGGGTGACAGTATCACAAGGCAAACAATCACATCACACATGTCAGCATGCAGAATAAGTGTTGATCAAGTCCATATAGTGTGAGTGTAGACAGCCATAGTTAATGACAGTGTACATGGCTGTGGTGCATGTGTGTACATATTCAATGATTGCCTACACCCCAGAACACAATGTGTACAAGGACACAACATTTCTGTGCAAGTATTATAAGCTCTGCAATGTCCTGTGCACCATCACACACAGGTATACATACCATGGATGCATGTGTTATCTGTGTGTCACATGGATTTGCATGTCTGATTGCAGTGTCTGTGTATTAGCAGATAATTGTGGACACAGGTGTAGCACATGCATGCTATGTACACATACGGGATGAGTGGTGCATGTATACGTGATGGGATACCAATCCTGGACATGGCCATTGTAACAGTATGGGGTGTAGTACCATTAGCCATCATCATCATGCATCATGTGGTCACTCAAGGCCACTATAGTGTGCTAGACCACCACCTAGCATGCTGTACTTGAACCGCATTGCCGTGGCTAAGTTGACAATTACACAGCCATGTTGCACAAGGGTGTGTGAGGTGCCCAATAGGGAGCATTGCCTAACATGACTGTGTTATGTGTTGAGGAGTGTTGTACAGCCCCATGCTAGGCCCCTACCCCTCAGGTATATTATGTGTGGTGTGTGGATGACATGTGGGATACTGAAGTGTGACCTGGCAGCGGGTGTCCGGTTACACTATGTGTAGCATGTTGAGGTGTACTGCGTATGACAAATGTGTTATGTTGTGTACATGTGTGTCAACTATGCCTATCCAATGTGCAGTACAGTGTTGCCACATTTGTGTCTGATGCTCTGTGCATTGCATGTGACTGAGGCAGCTACTGACTTTACTGAGATGTTTAATGTCTCACAGCAAACATGCACAGCATGCATTATGCGTAGGTGTGTTATGTGTACATGGCCTACACCTCACCTATGACATGCACAGTTCAATACCAATTTTAAAGTGTTAACACACTCACCAGCATGTATCGTCTGCCCTGCTGTCACACCAGAGGGACCTGCAAGAATATGACACAGTTTGTCAGTGGCTACAACTGTGGCATTGCTACTGTGAGTGTGCTAAACTACAGGAGAACAACAGGCATAGGTGTACAGATACTATTCAAATTATCAGTATTGCACACAATAGGCAGCACAACTGCTAAACACAGTACACATCTCACATATGCATAATCTAACAATACAGGTAACAGTAGTCTACAGCTAGGGCATGTTACCTGCACGCTCCATGTCACCATGCTGGGTGGCTCCGGCCTCCATGACGACACATGTGTGATGTTGTTGCTGCTGTAGGCCAGGAGCCAACACACTTAGGGGCAGTTCCTCCACTCTGGTGAGGGGGGGATGTATGGCAACCCCACCACCTGTGGCAAGCTGTTGTCTGTGGATATCAGGTGCACGCCGCCGGACATGTCTAACTAAATCACTGCAGTGATGGCGTAGCTGCTCATATGTCCGGTTATGCATGCCTATTTCATTTACCCAACGGACAAGATCTTGCCACAGTGCAGTACACTCCTGCTGGTGCTGGCTGGCACTGGAAAACTGCAGGGTATAGTGCTGAACCAGGCTGTGGTGGATTTCCTGTTCCTCTGCAGCTGTGTAGGAGGGATTCCTTTGATGAGCCATAAGCCTGGAAGACAAGTAAACGATTTGTGTCAGCAAGTCATGTGGCACATTTAACATTATACAGTACAGATATCAGTTAACTGCCATATATAGCATCTGTTCGTCTGTCTGAGGATACACACATTTAATACCACATATCAGTGCTCAGCCCACAACTGGCTGACAGTGCCTGCCACACTCCATATAACACACCAGTATACACCAGTACTCAGCACACTGTTTGGGATCCAATGCACAGCCTTGCCACGGGGGTACATATCAAGCTAATGTATGCAGAAATATGTCATCCATTGCAATGAATGTGAAGTACAGTTACAGTATAACCAGTAACCCACCCTAGTCATTGATGCCATACCCCTACCTAACATATGTGCACAGTTGTTAATATAGCTGGCATACTACTGTAACAGAGTATACATGTTGCTAGGTACACACGCAAACCCTGCATCACACATGTGATTGCGGACATGGTACAGGCATCATTACACACACATCAGACATTCATACAACACACAAATGTATGCTGACACAGATGAGCATTTCCTGTGTACCTTACAGTACTGTGTGCCCCTAGTTACAGATACCTATGCCTGAGGTATGTAATCTGTGCAGACTACAGGGAACACACAAGACAGCGTTACCAGGGAATGTGAACATACACCATACTGTGCTGTTTAGGCCGTTGGGAGGGTAGCCTAATGGTTAAGGTGCTTGCCTTACAAACACAAGGTACAGGATTTGAATCTCACAGGGGATAATTGGCTAGGCTTAAAATGGCTTGCAAGAGCAGTTAGCCTAGTGCTAATCTATGAACCTATGAGCCTATGAACCTACAGCTTCAGGTGGTACAACAGTTCAAATGTCAGCTGGATTCACCAGCAGTACCATTTACTGAGCATACATGTATTGCTTCAGCCTATGATGGGACACCACAGTCGTAAACAAGGAACTATGTCACAACATATGCCATCCTACTATGTCTGCATCCCAATAACTGACACATCTTTCTCTAGCCTCACACCTAGGACACAAATGACCATGACAGAAACAACCTCACACCAAGCGATCACACCATTACAGACCTTGCACACATTCACTGTCACACTCATTCCACCTCACATAGCAGTTATTGCACTGTGTACATGTGTGTGTGTGCATTGTGTCATAAGTAGGTAATACGCTATTGGCCCTAGGGCCTACAGCAGCCTAGCCATATGTTACCCTGGCCTTTGACAGACATGTAATTTGATTTCACTTCCACCTGTCAAGTGGATACACAGAGGTGATTCCCAGGGCGTGCTACCTATCCCCCAGACAATCACCAGGGGTATGTATGACATCTGCTACTGAGGAGCCTTGTTTGTTAATGCTGGGTGGTTTACTCCAGAGTATGGCATATTTGCCAATAGAAACCTATCCCTCCAGCATGTGCTGTTTAGTGAGGTTGCGGGGATTAGGGACCTAGGTCGTGCAGCCCGGTGGGATTGTGAGGTGTTGACATGGTGGTTGTCTGACTGCTATGGGTGTGACATACCTCTGTATGCTCGGCAGAGTTAACCTCTGGGTGGCCGGTATGCAATGCACTGTAGCTGTGGTTATGTGAGTCAGTCTGCATAGGGTATGTGTTTGAGGGCAGTATTACCCTTTGTGAGGTATGTTTATGGCCTTTCCACTTGCTGTAGTTGTCATGTAAGGTACATACCACATGGGGCATTGTGATGAGTACAGGGGAACACTGACCTATATTTCCGTACATGACACATCGTTTGTGATGACACGTATCACGTAGACAGATTACAAGACTAGTGTGGCACTGTGAATATCAAATGGGAGGCTACTGTCCACCTGTGTCCCATGTTCCCTTCTGACACCTTCAGTGTTAGTCAGGCAACCACCTATCTGGTAGTAGTTAAAGTGTTTTGGAATGGGGTATGGCACTGCAGTATCAACACTGGTGTTCAGTCCATGCCTTGGTCACCAGACACCTGTTGCAATACGTCTGACGCTGTGTCTCCCTCTCTCACTATATATATATATATATATATATACACATATATATATATATATATATATATATATATACATATACATATATATATATATATATATATATATATATGTATACACATATATATATATATATATATATATATATATATATATATATATATATATATATATATAAATATATATATATATATATATATATATTATATATTTATATATACATATCTATATATATCAGTTTAAAATAATACCACACACCTCCCGAAACACTCAACAGCTAAGTGAGAGAGCAAATTAAAATCAAAAGCAAGCTGTCGAAGTCACCATGAAAAGAAACGTCTTCATAAAAATCAAATACAGCTTTATTTAACCATGGAAAAGAGGATGGATATGCACTTTCGCGTGCCTACTGCACGCTTCTTCAGATCACATATCTATATATATCCATATATATCTGTATATATCCATATCTCTCTCTATATATATATCTATATATGTATATATCTATATCTATCTATATATGTATATAGCTATATATCTACATATGTATATATCTATATATGTATACATCTATATATGTATATATCTATCTATACATGTACATATCTATATATGTATATATCTATATATGTATATATATATATATATATATATATATATATATATATATATATATACATATATATATATATATATATATATATATATATATATATATATATATATCTATATATATATATATATATATATATATATATATATATATATATATATATATATATATATATATATATATATATATATATATATATATATATATATATATATATATGTATATATATATATATATATATATACATATATATATATATATATATATATATATATAAATATATATACATATATATATATATATATATATATATATATATATATATATACATACTTGTAAACATCCATTGCTGTACATATACATGCACATATATGCACATATACTGCCCACCTTTCATGGTGGGAATATCAATTATGGAACAGTTGTGAGACATACAATTATGTAATAATATTGCACAGTGTTGTGCAGAATGCATTTTGCTGTCCTCAGGCCGTATAGCTGTAGCAGACCTCACTGGCTGTAACTCAGTCCCACAGCATTTAACCACCACATGTCATATACCTGCACTGCTTGCTGTTTTCAATACCACACACTACAACCTACATCGATATGTGCACATAGCAACCTTCAAATACATATATATGTCCAGCCTTCACTAACAGTTGCAGTATGTCCCTTGCCCTATGCACATCTGCATATACATATAGATACGGACTGCTACCACATAAGGAGGGTTCACACTATGTAGAGTACCCTTCAGACACATCATTCGAATGCCAGCAAATACATCTGTGTTACATACCTTACCTTTGTATTTCTCACCTCAGTCTGTTTGTTGTACCTGTTGACGTTTTCTTTTTTTTTTTTTTTTTAGGTTGGTGTCTCCAACTGCCTCTGTTTGTTTGTTTTTGTTTTTTTTTTTGTTTTGGTTGGTGTCTCCAACTGCCTCTGTTTGTTTGTTTTTTTTTTTTTTGTTTTGGTTGGTGTCTCCAACTGCCTCTGTTTGTTTTTTTTTTTTGGTGTCTCCAATTATTGCCTCTGTTTTGGTTGGTGTCTCCAACTGCCTCTGTTTGTTTTTTGTTTTTTTTTTTGGTTGGTGTCTCCAACTGCCTCTGTTTGTCTGTCTGTCTCTCTCTCTCTCCAGTTGCTGCAATGATATTATTGCATGTGTGGACAGCAAGTACAGGCTGCTTTTGTAGGTATCTGCACATGTGCATGTGATGACCTCTGCACCAATTGGTGCCCACCATTTAGTAATTGCATGCAGCCTGCTGTGTGGTAATTGCAGTTCTCACTGTGATTTTAGGACACTGCTAAAAAATGATAGGTTAGGTAGGCATAGGCCTTTCAGTTTTGCAAGGTGGGGACCATGGTTGTTTGCTGTGGGCACTGTTGTCTCAGTCAGAAGGTTGGTATATGTCTCATATCTGAAGCTGGGTTGTACCCAGTGAAATGCATGTTGTACTGAAACCTGACTGTTGCTTCTTCCAGTACACTCTTCTCAGTGTGCAAGTTTACTCACACCTCCTAATGCTAACACTGGATACATGGGAGTATGTACTTTCTTTTGGAATTAGGGAATTAACTGGCATACAACAGTATTTATTGCAATGTATTCCTATGGCTTTCCTATTTTCCCTTTACATTCACTCCTTGTAATGCATGCTATATTTCTTGATTGCAATGTATTCCTATGGCTTTCCTATTTTCCCTTTACATTCACTCCTTGTAATTCATGTTATATTTCTTGATTGCAATGTATTCCTAAGGCTTTCCTATTTTCCCTTTACATTCACTCCTTGTAATGCATGTTATATTTCTTGATTGCAATGTATTCCTATGGCTTTCCTATTTTCCCTTTACATTCACTCCGTGTAATGCATGTTATATTTCTTTCAGCACCAAGTTATTGTATATCTGCTGTGGCTTAGTGGTACATCATGCAGACTGGTGAGTCCAAGGTGTGGGGTTTGAGACTGACAAAGGTATTTTATTTTGCTGCTGAGCAATACAAGGGCCTTGTCATACAGAGTGACTGAGGCACTTTTAAGCAGTTGTAAGTGGGTTGACGCAGGTTTGTGCGACGCTTAGTGATGCTAAGCTACGCTTAGCTTAGCATATTGTATTTTAGCAATACTAAGCTAAGCTTAGCTTAGCTCATTTTATGTTAGCAATAGTAAGCTAAGCTTGGTGTAGCTTATCATATCTTAGCAATGTTAAGCTAGGCGCAGACATGTGCACACTGGTGCAAACCTGCTTACTACTGTTTACAAGTGCTCACTCCCGCTAACCCCTGCACTCATGTCTTTGACAGAAAAGTAAATGGGGAGATAGGAATGTGGTGATAAAGGGTGCTAAAAGAGGGGAAGACAGTAGGGGAAACTAGCTTTGGATGTACACGATGGGTGTGGAGAAGGTCCATAGCTGCCCATTTCTTTACCAGCAACAGCTGTGCATATGCAATACATTAGGTGGGATATTTGAAACCTTCCACCCTTGAGAGAGTGGTGAGGACATCTAAGTATGTTGTACTACCAATTATGAATATCAGGCACATGCACTGTTTGTGAACTGCTATACTGTCATTAGTACGTTACTCACATCTGAACAGTTTGTGGTTTGTGTTGACATTAGCACAGTCTGCTCAGGATGACTGGACATATTTCTGTACTGTGTATGCCTACCTACACCCTTGGTTGAGCCTGACTACACGGGTATATAGTACCTTTGGGTAGGGGTGCAGAACTGCAGTGTGCATTATTTATTATCATGTGATGTTTATCTTACTGAACATGCAGAGTTGCTGTGTACCTGTAAGTCTATGAAGGCTTGTAGTCTGTCTGAGTAGCTCCCACCTGTGGACATATCCTGATGGTCGACAGAGGTCAGCCTAGTATTCTTTGACTGTGCACCACAGCAGTCTTTTCAGCACCTGAACAATGGCATTGTCACAGGTGGTTGCTAGCAGTACATGGCTACATCCTTTGCTATTTCTGTGTTGCACTTCTACATAAGGGCATGCTTGTGGGATTCATGCTATAGCTATTTGCAGAGTTTGTAACAGCAGACAAGCTGATATGCCTGTGTGTTTCTGACTCTTCCAGGCCTCAGATACTCTCACATATATATTTGAACAGCCTCAGGGAAAGGTACATATAACTGGGATACACCTGTCATATAGTTCAGACATTTTGCAGTTCAGACTTTGGGTGATTCAGAGCATTTCGATTACTACACCTTTTCTGATGTGCAAGCGGTGTCTACTCTCACTTATTGACATGTGTTATTAAGTGAGACTCAACACATTTCTGCCTACTGTTAGTACATTTCACAGGGAGTCAGAGGGGCACAGCTAATATTTGTTTACAAATCAGGGTCATCACTGTAGAGCAGTCACTGTTGGGAGGACTGGCCTATGACCTATGCAAATATGTCAGTGTTTATCCTGCTCTGATACTGTGTGGGGTTTGTAAGCTGTTACTGTAACCTTATTCCCTACTAGCATGGCTGATTCTCTTTTCACAGTCATGTCATGTAATTCAACAACACCTGCTGGTTAAGGCCCACAGAACAAGATTTGTGTTATGCCATTCCTATTTTCCCTTTACATTCACTCATGGTAATGCATGATAAATTGCTTTCAGCACTAAATTATTGTATATCTGCTGTGGTTTAGTGGTACTTCATGCAGACTGGTGAGTCCAAGGTCCCGGGTTTGAGACTGATAAGGGTATTTTATTTTGCTGCTGAGCAATACAAGGGCCCTGTCATACAGAGTGACTAAGGCACTTTTAAGCAGTTGTAAGCGGGTTTGTGCTGGTTTGCGTGACACTTAGCAATGCTTAGCTAAGTGCACACAGGCTCACACTCATGCACCCTGCTAACTACTGCTTAAAAGTGCTTACTCCTGCTAACCCGCGCACTAATTTATTTTAAAGAAAAGAAAATGGGGAGATAGGAAAGTGGTGAAAAAGGGGGCACAGAGAGGGCAAGACAGTAGAAAAACAAGCTCGGGATGTGCAGGAAGGGTGTAGGGAAAGGCCCATAGCTGCCCATTTCTTTAACAGCAACAGCTGTGCATATGTTGAAAATTTGGAGTGAGTTTTGAGACCTTCCACCCCTGAGAGAGGGGTGAGGACAACATAGTTTGTTGCACTGCCAATTAGAATTATCGGTGTACATGTCCTATGGACATGTGTGCAAAATGGGAAGCTATTTATGGGGCGTAATTTTTTTTCGGGTACTGATTGCCCTTTTTTTTTTTTTTTTTCAAGTGAGAGTGTTAAGTGAGGTAGGGGAAGTAGGTATAAATGGGGAGGTAGGTTGGGGAGGTAAACAGACAAGACAAACAAGACGCATACAGGGGCAGAATTTGACACATGGGGTGGGTAAACACAACTGACGGGGAAGGTTGTTTGGAAATCGCAAGCCCATGAGCCCACAGATGGTAACAGTGGAATTGAGATCCAAACCCATGGGCAGTCACCACTGCACCTTCACAGCCCTGGGGGTGGCTGTGCTGGGGGCTGAGTAGGACGGGTAGACTCACCCATAAGATGTGCCACTCTTGCCTCAAGCTGGCGTAGGGGATCAGCGACTGAACGCTGGATCTCCCTACGCACCACAACCCGGACCCTTCGAAGGGTGATGGGTGGCCCTTCTCCGCCCATGCTTGCACAGGGGGGATGAACCCCATCCCCTGCAGCACTTCCACCTGAAGGTGGCACAGGACCGACAGAGGAGGGGAGTCCGGGCTGGACACCAGAGCCACTGGTGCCAGGTGCACTCGCCAACTGAGGAGGGACAGGTGGGTCCGCTGGGACTGGCCTTCCCATACGTTCTGTGATTAGGTGTGTTTCATTACAACATAAACAACAGCATTCCAGATTAGTTGTAACAGCATGCAGTAATATTCCCATTATCCTAACACACCATAGTTCCAACAGCTGAACAGCAAACATAACACATGCATATACTGAACAACAGTGGTTATTCCAACCGCATGCAGGGATGATTGGTAGCAACAGGCCACCATGAACATGGTATTTGAACAGGTCACATGCATCAACATGAGTGAAAATATTTATAGAACAATAGGACATATATCCCAACAAATATTTAAGATTACACATACCCATTGAGGTGTGGAATTGCATGGTTTATGCACAAACAAAACACCTCCATTAACATCTTATAAACACTTTTACTCTACACTACATTCCTAGTGACTGCAGGTGTATATTCCCTACATGTATTATTACACTTGCCACCATGCATTAGGTTGTGTAGTGGGTTTGGCTAGTTCAATCTATACTTGACCTATATCTCACATACTAACTGTCCAGGATGCTGATGTTACTGCTACATATTTCATGGTTGCATTTATATTTCTTTATCTACATATCTGGATGTTTTCACATGACATTTTCACTTCAAATTGTACAGAAACCTGCATTTATTGAAGCACACTTACATTTCTGGGGAACATATTAGCATGCTACTCGTGTGCCAGATTTACTTATGCATGCCAGCCAGTAACTGACTGTTGAGGACTGTATATATACTTCACAGCTACTAGAATTTCCATCACCCACTTTAGATGGGGCTGCAGAACTCTGGGTTGCCAGCACTTTCTAACACAGTACTATTTGTATAATGCAAGGGTACAACAACATTTCATACTAAGTGAAACAGACACACTCTGGGTTTTAGACCTTTATTAATGACATTACACACTTTTCCACAAGCTCACTCCTTTATTTGTTTTAACGGTATATATGGCAGATATGTTCACAACATATTATACCTTTATTAATAGGTTAGCACACTCTTTTTTCAGGCTCACTCACATATTATTTTATATGACAGTGCCTGCAGAGATATTATTCCAGACATTTGTTACCTTTCTTAATGGGTTACTACACTTTTTTTCTGCCTCTCTAACGTTTTTATCTGACAGTACATGCAGAGGACTTATTCAGTCCATTTTATGGCTGTATTATTGGACTACAACACTTTCTTTCATGCTCTCTCCCATATTTTATATAACAATACATGCAGAATAATCACTAACCTGCCTGGTGGTGCAGCCTTAGCAGCCAATCAGCATAGGCTTGCTGATTCGTAACATGGTCACCTGCAGCTGTAAAGTAAATGAAGGGATATTGAGACATTCCTATCCGTTATACATACTCCATTTTAAATTCTTACATACTGTATTCCATGGCTACATACTCAGTTGTGGGGCATCCCGCATCCCACGGGCCTCCTGTATCCACTGGTTCAGGCGGTCCTCCTTTCATCTCTTCAGGTCCGCATGGTGATGATGGACCTGCTCACCAGTCCGAGGAACACCTGTGGCACTGGTGAGGTCACGAGCTAACTTGTTCCAAGCCTCTGCCTTGTACTCCATCCCTTGGAATTGGCCCTGCAGGAGTCTTGACTCGTGATGGTGGACAAGGAGCCAAACCATGTATTTGGACTCCTCGATGCCCCATCTCTGTGCTCGGAAATGCGCTCCCTCTCCGACACCAGACATTCTGACTGCAGATGTGAGCTACAATCAGTTATGGTGTGTATTCCCACCTGTGGGACTTAAATATGCCGCATTTCCCGCACTTTTTTGTGATTGGCCATTTTGTAAAGTTCTCGGCTGACTGCAGACCTGCTTAGTAATGGTTAAACTACCATTCATACGTTTATGAATGTTAATAGTGGCTGCTTCCCCTATGTTGTCATGGCTTAGTGGTTCTGTACTTTGATTATGATGCAAAGGGTCCTGGGTTCAAACCTTGTCATTCTTTTATTTTAATACTGTCTAGACAGGCTAGGAGGTGTGGCTGCATTTAAGCAACGTAGCTCTATGTTGCTCCCCTGTGCCCTACGGTGTGCACATCCGTGCAAACACATTGTGCTGGGTAAAGCGCTTTTAAACGTTGGGCAACTCTACTGCATTGGGTAAAGCGCTATTACACTATGGGCAACTCTGTTTAGCTGGATAAAGCGCTATTAAACTATGGGCACCTCTGTTTAGATGGGTAAAGCGCTATTAAACTATGGGCACCTGTGTTTAGCTGTGTAAAACGTTGCTTAATGGCAGGCTATTATATATCTGGGTCTTTTCAAAATATATATTTTGTTCACTGATACATTGGCCATGTCACTGCTTTTAATAAAATTTTAATCATATTTGTCTGGTATTATTTCAAATACTGATTTAAAACATAAATAAGAAGTGGAGTGGTGGGACTCGAACCATGAATGCCTTCTCTTGGTGCATATGCTCTACCATTACACTATTGCTATTTGGATTAATTTGCATAAGTAGTTCTTATATGTTCTTCAATGTCACAGTTGCTAACTGTGGTTAAGCAAAGGACACACCCGCGCAAACAAGCGCAAATACGGGCAGCTATATCGTGAATTTAAACAAAAACAAATTTATATTTTATGTTTTATAACTCTGATGGGGGTTTACAGTGTCAGGGAGTGTGGTGTTTGGTGCAAGTACATTTGAGCGAACTATCTCTTGTCTGTTGACATTATGCTTTTTAAAACCTTGCAGGGGCATGGACTTTTAGACTGCTCGGCAGTTGGACATGCCCCCTGCTTGCCTACTCAGTCTGTGTAAGAGTTACAGACGAGTCAGCATGCCCTCATGAATATTCATGGCATGCTGACGTCATACCATTCGACTGCAGCCTCCGAGTAAGACATATTAAGTCTTAAACGGAGGTTTCGTGAATCCAGCCCCTAATGAAACAGGAAATCAGGGATCAACATTAAAATGTGGTTCCTGTAACCAATTTATTTATTTTACATTTGTTAACCAGGCTAGTCTAACTGGATACATGTCCATTTTCAGTAGAGGCCTGGGGAGATAAGCTCCGATGAAGCAATAACAAAAATTACAAAGTAACAAAATCATAATAAAAATTGATGTAAACAAGGAACAATGATTTTACATTAATGAGACTAATCTAAGAGGTTAGAAGTTGATTACATATAGCAACAGGTGCAGGTATAAGTTGTGTCATTCAAGTACAGTTTTAGTACACTGTATATAGAGGAGAAGGCAGCTGATGATATCTATAGATTATATGTACGTAAATATGCAGGTATATGTAGTATCATTCCCATGCAGTTTTAATACATAGTATATAGAGGAGAAGGTAGCTAATTATATACACTTTCTATGTACCTATGGTATTTACATTAGTAAGGGAGAAGAAGATGTACGTAGTAGTATATAAAAGTAGAATGTTAGTTGTACTTAAGAAAAGGGGTTCATTACTGAGAAGGGGAGGGTAGGCTGAACCTATTAGCAGGGCTAGTTGATCAGTCAGGTTCAGTGCAGGGGCACAACCAGTGTGATTTGAGGAAAGGTTTCAGTTTGGTTTTGAAAAGTGATAAAGAGGGTAGTGAGGAAAGTTCACTGGGGAGAAGGTTCCAGGATTTTCCAACAAAACTGGAGAAGAGAGAGTTTCCAGTCCTGTTGTTTGATTTACAAATATTGACAAGAAGTCTGTGAGATGAGCGCAAGGTTTTCAAGTTTTTGTAGGGGGTGATAAGGGTAGATAGTATAGGGGTATTTGGTGGATGGTGAAGGATTTTATGGACAATGGTCAGTTGATGGAATTTAATCTGATTTTGTAGTTCCTTCCAGCCATCCTAACTGTTTTAGATTAGAACAGTGGTGAGTTCTAAAGAGGTTACCTGTAGCAAATATGGCTATGTTATTGTAGGCGGTTTCCATTTTATTCAGGTTGTTTTTGGATAGATTTGTATAGATAGGTGAGGCATAGAGGAGAGTAGAGATTAGATGGGTATGAGCAATAGTTATTCTAGCTGCTGGAGAGAGGAAGTGTTTTATCCTATACAGAGAGCCTAGTTTTCTATTAACAGTTATTATAGTGTTTTTAATATGGGTGTTGAAGGTATAGTTGTTATCTATGGTGATATCTAGTAGCTTGGTGGTAGTATCTGGGGATATGAGAATACCATTAATGGACGTGATTGTGAAACCTATCAGGGGAGATTTATAAGTTGGGTAAAAAGGAGGAGTTTAGTTTTTGGGGGGTTCAGAAGGAGACAGCATTGTGTGAACCAGAGTTCAACTGTGTTAAACAGCTTTTGGGTAAGGGAGTTAAGTTCAGATATCGATGTGGCTGAGCATATCAGTGTGGAATCATCTGCATATTGTATGCATGTTGAATAAGGGATATCTAGATGAAGGTCATTGATAAATATAGAAAACAGGAGAGGTCCTTATATGGACCCTTGAGGGACACCAAGGTTATTGGGGAGGTTGGTTGATAAAGTGTTGTGCCAGAGTACTGCCTGTTGTCGGTTATCTAAATAGGACTGGAATCATTTTATTGCCAGTGGCACTAGTGACAGGGATTTGAGGATATTTATAAGTATCTGGTGATTAACCATATCGAAAGCATTTGACAGATCTATAAATAGTGCAGAGGAAAGCAAATTGAGATTATGGTTTTTGTTAATGCAGTCAGTAAAGGACAGGAGGGCAGTAGTAGTGCTGTGTGAAGATCTGAAGCCATGCTGGCAGTTGGAAAGTAAATTATTTTGGATTAGCTGGTCTAGCAATTGCTTGTGGATGCATTTTTCCATGAGCTTAGCTAAGGGAGAAGGTAGAGCTATGGGACGGTAATTGGAGAATTCAGTACAGTTTCCACCCTTTTGAAGGGGAATAACATGGGATATCTTCCAGATTTTGGGGATGCTTCCTTCAGTGATGGTTCTATTAATGAGAATGGAAATGGGATAGGCAATGGATTTGGCTGCTATTTGAAGGTATTCAGCAGGTAATTGGTCTGCTGAAGGAGAACATGGTTTTAGTTTTTGAAGAATAGTAAGAATATATGTAGTTGGGACTGGTTGGAAGAGAAATGTGGAATAGTGTTAGAGTTGGGTAAAGTTAAGTTCTGAGTTGATAACTGACTAGCAAGAGTTTGAATGGCTTCAGTAAAAAAGGAATTAAAGGCATTGGCAGTTTGTATGGGATTATCCTGGTCAGTGCCTTGTGGGTTTGGTGTGGTGGATTGACCTGGGTGTAGTAATTGGTTAATACTTGCCCAGAACTTTTGTGGTTTATTATGGTGCTCATGCTGGAATTGTAGGTAGTTTTTTTGTCAGACAGTATAGCTTGTTTAATTTTATTTCTTAGTTGTCTGATTTTTTGTTGGTCTACATGCTGTTTGGTTAAGCAGTATTTAGCCCAATGCTTGTTTCTGAGATGAATTTGTTGCTTGGTTTCTTTTGACAGCCAAGGGGCAGGTATAGATCTCATTCTTATAGAGCGGGTTTTTGCATGGTGGTCTAGTATAGTTAGGAATTTAGAATTAAAGTGATTAACAGCTTCATCCAGTGGGAGGTGTTTCAAGGGGGGCCATTTACATGCTTTAAGTTATTTTTGGAAAAGATCAGGGTTAAATTTTTTTTGGTTCTAATATTCTTGATAATTGCTGGAGTGGGTAGATTGATTTTAAGCCTGATGAAATAGGTAAGTGAGTGATCACTAATATCATCAGGGAGGGTTCCAGCTTCATAGGTTTGGGCATGGTTATTGATGAGTATCCAATCTAGGGTACTTTCCTTCTTATTAGGCTTGTTAATTTTGGTGGGGGAGGTAATGGTTTGCTTAAAGCCAAATAGGTTTATATGGGTGGTAGGGTGGGTAGAGCTACAGATTTTCCAATCGATATTTAAATCTCCTAGGATTATGGTTTCTTGGGGTAAGTTTTGAGATAACCAACAGAGGGTATTTTCAACAGTAGTGTTGTTACCAGGAGGAAGATAGATACAGATTATATAGATGGATTTGAATCTGTTAAGTTGTAGCTTGGTAATAAGACTTTCAGCATTAGAGTCTTGGGGTGGTTTGTAGTCATAGGTAGTAATCTGTAGTCTTGACTTAAATATGATATCTATTCCACCTCCCTTTTTAGCTGCTCTATCTAGCCGTAAGATATTATAACCAGGTGGGATGATTTCATTGTCTTTAGTTACAGGTTTCAACCATGTTTCTGCTAAGCAAAGTATGTCAAAACAGTAGATATCCAAGAGAGCATGAAGTTGTGCAGTCTTATTATTTATGCTATGTATATTGAGGTGTGCTAATAAGAGTGAGTTTGAAGGTTTGGTGAGGGAATGAACAGAAGAAGTGCTGGGGTTGAGGAGGTGAGTGGTAGCTGAACTTGTTGGGCCTGGGTTAGGGTGAATGTCTCCATCTTGTAAAGATAGAAGTAGTATTTGCAGTCTAGGATTTTGGAATTTGTTATATAGATTAAGGGATTTCCTGGGGTTGTGAGAAGTATATCTAATGTGGACTGCCCTATGGTATTTTGCTAGTAGATAGCTGGGTGCAGATGTAGTGTTAAAATGGTTAGAGAAGATAAGTAGAGGACGAGAGGTAGTTAGCTTATTGGGGTAGCAAAGGTGCAGATGTAGTGGCTGTTCATAAGAGGTTAATAAGTAGGCTATTATTATATGTGGTATAAGTAGAAGTATGAGTAACCTTTGTAAGTGGATTGGGGAGTGTAGCTTATACATTCAGATGGGTAAGTTATTAGGTTCCTGCTACAGTCACAGGGTTATACTTGGTGTGGAGAGATGTATGTGGTAGGTGTGATGGGTGAAGATAGAGACTGGTATGTGAAAAGAGGGAGTTGGAGTTGGTTGGCCAGTGGAGATGGACTATGTGATTGGTGGGAGGGGGAAGGGGTGTGGTTAGGTAGTATAAGAGTAGGAACACTGGAGGTGGGTGGGAATTGGGGGTAGGGTAGGGGAGCGGAGTGAGCCTGCAGGGCGAATGGACCGGGTAGACCCAAGAAAAGAAAGGCAACAAGGCAGACAGTGTGAAAACTATCAGTATGGTGAAGGTAAGTTTAGAATGTGGTAATTAGCTGGCTTGAGGGGTGCTTAGGGACTGTGTTGAGTGGAGTGGGTGAAAGTCAGAGGTAGGTGGGACTATTAACAAGCAGTTAGAGAAAAGAACATGAAAGGACTAGTTATGGTGAAAGAGATTGTGTGAGGAAGAGAGGTTATAGGAGGATAAAGACTGCCATCTAGTGGCCAAATTAATTATGTGGAGAGAGGAATCACTTAGGAGGTAGAAAGGTATAAGGAAAGGAAGAAATGGGATGAGGTAGGTATGGGGGCTTTGGCTGCAGGCTTCTCAGGCTGGGTCTTATACTAGCTCCTAGTAAGTGGTAGAGTAACTTTACATTTAAAATAAAGTAGGATTAATTCCATGTAACATACTTTCTTTAGTTTCTTTCCTGTCACTTCAGGGAGAAGGTAGGACTTTCCTGTTGGGGGGAGTAAGTCAATCTGGGAATAAATAGAGTATGTGACTGTTCTTGGTTGTCCAGGAGGGCAGGGCCAGTAGACAAAGCAGATTAGGTAGAGAGGCAGAAAAACTGGAGAAAATAATGAGAGGAGATAATTGTAATTCAAATATAGATATAATCAAACAGAGGTTAACAGGTTAATCAGCTATTAAGGAACATGCACATATAACTGGTAAGGCAGTGGAGAGTATAAATAAAAACAACACATATGCTTCAGATATCATAATCTACATATCTAGCCATTAAAATCACTTTACAATATGCGTAGCAACTGTAACAGATGCCATTAAAGGAGCAAAGTTCTACAACTAGCTAAGTATGGCCAGGAGTATCACAGAAAACCTTACTTTTCACGCACAAATTCTTAAACTTAGGCAGGTTATACAGTAAAAACCCTAAAAACAATTGGATTGGGTATAGGCAGATATGAAGACTAAACTGGGGGGGGGGTATGGCTCAATCTATATGAGCGAGCAACCTTTTGGTTTAACCTTTGTGATACCCAGTAAAGTCAGGCTGTGAAAGGGAATGTCTGAGCAACAGGGGCAATTGGGACACCTATATTTGGATAAGAACAGGATTACTACTTATGTATAGATACATTCAATGTGTATGTAATCCGTTTAGAGTGAGCGTGATTCCATTACCAAGTTTAGTTCATTAAAACAGGGTAGATACGCTCGTTACACTCTAGTGCTGCTGGTGAGAAGATGCTAATTAGACATTATGTGATGAAATTAACATTTCAGTCCAGCATGTGGAACTTCCCACTAATGCAGCTGGTAAGCTAATACTGGATTTGCTTCACATAATTTAGAGAAAAATCATTATTTAAAAAAATAGGTTAAATTCTAAGGTCATATTTAAAGGAGGAATTTGTACTACACCAGGATTGGTTTAATTGGCTGTATGTTCAGGATGTGATAGATTTTATGTGGGGTAAACTGAAAGGATGCTTAGAAAAAGAATCTGTGAACATAACTATGATATATGAGGAAGAATCCTAATAACATCTTGGCAAAATATGTAGACGTATGTAACACTCATAAAAAATTCTTTTTAGGATTATAGATATTGTAAGAAAAAATTCTAGGGGAAGTGAATTAGAAAATGTATTGTAATACAAGACTGAATGTTGCAGTATTGCCTTTAATGACAATGTTTGTGCTCAGCCAGTTCTTAGAATAAAAGCTGCTAGACTACAGAATAATTATTGCTGTTTAGTAATTTTTCCTGAACATTCCTTTTGTTAGTCAAGCCAGGACAGCTGTTAAGTTTAATGTAACTGTTTTATATTTCAGTGTTACATTTTTCTGTATTGTTGCTGAATATTTTTGTTTCTTACTCTGGATTGATTCTCTATTAGAGTTTTTAACTAGCTACATCATTTTTTTCAGCTGTATATATATCTTTAATACTATATATATATATATATATATATATATCTTTATTACTATATATATATATATATATATATATATATATATATATATATGTGTGTGTGTGTGTGTGTGTGTGTGTGTGGTGTGTGTGTGTGTGTGTGTGTATATATATTTATATTTAGTAAGTTTTTAATGCATTCCACTACAAGTATACTGTTTCCATTTGGCATGTGTGGTTTTAAATTTTGCTTAGTAGCAACAAATTATCATATTGGTATCTTAATAGCGTGTCTTTATTTTTTTAATTAAGCTTTCTTAATTGGTTTGAGTATTCCAAGAAGTAATATAATGGTAGTTTCTTTAACTGGTTTGAATATTTAAGGAAGTGATGTAATAATAGAAGTTGTTCTGATGAAGTCCTCAGTGAGGGATGAAAGCAGTTAAGGAATGACTTAAATTTCTTTTGGAATAAAGGTTCTGTTTCCAGTTTTGCCAACCGTATTCCCATTTTTTTAGAAATAGGAAGAACGCAGGAAAAAATTATGAAAAGTGTAGTACTATATATATATATATATATATATATATATATATATATATATATACACATATATATATATATATATATATATATACATACTTGAAATGTTTAAAGAAAAAAGAAGGTATTGAAAAACATGGAAAGTAAAAAAGTTAAAGGAAAACTCCACCTTAAAACTATTGTATTGTATCTTTGTTTTCTGAGCTATATTAATGCCTCAAAATCATTCCAAATGCTTCTTTTACAATTTTCTGTGTTTCTGTCATAATGGTTTATAATGAGGCCTATTTTGGTAATCTGATTTGTTTTCTTACTTTTATTTCTTCTTCCCATAATATATTTCATGTCTTCTTCATATCCGCTAGAGATAAGGAAGTGGTACTGTTTTCTCATGTCATTAAGATAGAATGGTAGGACTGTGAAGCACTGTCATCTAAACACACCTTCTGTAACAGAGCTAATTCTGCGATTCCTTGACTGAATCTCATTTATGTGTCTCTCAGAGCTTGTTCTATGCTATAAATAACTGTTGGTTACTTCCAGCAAAAGAAAGTAGATAAATAGCAGGCTTTTGTAAAGGAATTATTTTGTAGTTCTAAAAATCTCAAAATCTTACAGGCTGGTAAAGGACACACTACAGCACCCATGAAACTAGAAAAATAAAAAACTAGGCATACACCATGGCTGAAGCTATCAAATCTTTAATAATCCTAGGTAAAAATACTATAAAATGTAAATGGTAAGTGCTTTCACACCCATTAGACTGCTTCTTCAGACCTAAGAAAAATCACTTCCCAACTTCCTTTTAAAGACCAAAATAGCCAATCAAATCAATCATTTGAAGAAGCTATGAAAACTATTAAAAACAGAAACACACCATCCATGCATACATAGGATGCTATCTTAATTACACGCTGAACATGATAATCAAATCTACAATAAATACAACGATATTTCTAAAATTCATAAGAAACAGAATTTATACAAGACAGTCAGTGTATCAGAGAATGAGACTTCAAGAGAGGGAGACACGCTCATTAATGCCAGGTAACCTATCTGCATTCACATGTACTATCCACTCTTGTTCTCTTTTCTCAGTGAAATTCTTAAAATCACCTCCTCTTATATTCAGAACCAAAATTTCTAATGCCAAAAATTCAAAACCATGTCTTTCTCTACATTCATTGACATGTTGAGCTAAGGCACTTTTTAGCTTCTTATTTTTGATGTCATTGACATGTTCCAAGATACATTTTTAAAATGCCTATTCGTCTTCCCTACATAAAACACTCAACACAGAAAGAAAAATAAATAAAATCCTTTCTCGTGCAATCAGCATAAAATGAAGTCTGTATAACAAAATTCTGTGCAGGGTGTGTAAAAAGGTTACCAACATAAATAAACTTACATGCTTTGCAATGCCTACAAGGAAAGGTCCCTTCCCTTTGTGAGGGTGGTGTATAACAATTCTTCATACTTTTGTAACAAAGTTGTCTCTTTAAAGACTTACCATTCATAAAGCTAAATCTTGGTTGATCATCAATCAGATGTTCCAACCTCTCTTCTGCATTCAGTATTGCCCAATTTTTCTTAATGATTTCACAAAATGTTGACATTACTAGTTTAAGTAATTGTCAGTCTTGTTATTTCTTTATGTGCTTGCCTAACTAACTGATTACAATCTTGCTCAATATTATCAGAGAAATAGGGCCTCTCTCTTGTACTTCTTATTAGCATCACTTCATTAATACAGTCATCCACTTCTGTGTGTGTGTGTGCGTGTGTGTGTGTGTGTGTGTGTGTGTGTATGTACATATATATATATATATATATATATATATATATATATATATATATATATATATATCCTCTCTGTAAAAATTCAATCTTTAACTCTAATAATGCTTTTTTCATATCCTCTTCATTACTGTGTAACCCCGTGACCCTAAGTGTTTGTTCCTTCACCACGCTCTTATATACGTGGCAAGGAGGTATACTGGTTTTGTGTAAAAGAACATTCTTCTTACAAAGTTTCTTAAAAATAGATGTTTTAAAGTTACCAATCAAATTCCTAGTAATCTTTACATCTAAGAAATCAATAGACTCTTTCGAACAAGCATAACTAAACCTTATGAATGACATGGTCAAATGTAAATATTCTACAAATCTCTGTACTTGATCTATAGGCCCCTTCCACAAAATAAAAACATTGTTCACAAACCACTTATAAACCACAGTATGTTCACAAAATTCATTATTACTATAACACTGTCATATTCCCACTGTGCCAGTGCAAGGTTGGCATAGCTATTGGCACAAGCTGTGCCCATAGCTACGCCAACTTTCTGCAAGAAAAATTCATCATTAAACATAAAGACATTATTTCCAAGAGTAAATCTACAATGTACAAACCAAATCAGGCTTACTATTACTCAGGTATGCTCCTCTCAATAGCAAAGATCTAATATTCTCAATGCCCCAGTCATTGGGGATAACTGTAAAAAGAGAGGATACATCTAATGTTACAAAAATCAAATCCATATCTCAAATCCATCTCTTATCATTTGGAACAAGTCATTCAAAAAATTCTTCTTGTCCTTCAGCACAGTCTCAACTCTGTCAATGACAGGTCATAAAGTTCTTTCTGAAAAAATTGAAAGTGGTTCTGTGGCCCACCCTCTGCTGAATACAATCGGATGCATAGGAGGACGCAACTTATCTTTATGGACTTTAGGAAGACCTTAAAGAACTGGTGTCATTGGGTGTTCAACAGAAAAATATTTGAACAAATATTCTGTTATAAAATTAGTCATGTGCAAATCAAACAGATAAAAAGCTAGCCTCTCAATGATACCAGTCACTTGTATCTTAGATAATTGAAGGTATGTCCCAGTCTCATTCAACAACTCATACATTCTTTCTAAATAATAGCTTTTGTCCAGAATAACTACACTTCCTCTCTTATTTGAAGGCCGAATTTCTACAGAGGACAACCTGTTCAGTTGTTGTAAAGCACCTGCGGTTGTTAGAAAAGCAGCCTTGCTGTTTTCCATTAAAGGCTTGTCGTATCTCTCTTTCTCAAACCAATACAAATGTATCAATCACTGGGTCAATGTTTGAACCGTAAATGCTAGATTTCCTAAAACATTCAAGTACACCAGTCGAATCAGGAAACTGTAATCTTAAGGATAAATTCCATGCAAATAACTTTGTCAAAAATCACTTCAAAACTATCAGAATACTGTGTAGGAATAAATAAATCCTTGCCCAGCAGGCTATACTGTTCTACTGACACGGAGGAAAGATGAACAACTATTTCATTTGTGCTTTGCGTCATGTAATTACCTTCCTGTACATTTGTGTAGATGGTAGTCAATCATAAGGCCTTATTCAACTATGTCAGGAACCTTAGAGGTAACACAAGGCAGTGTGCTGAACTGGTGGTGAACATTATCACCTTCACCAATCACAGTAACACAGCCAATCTACTGGCTGATAAATTCAGCTCAGACTTCAACTCCCAATTACCAACCCTCAGCTCCACCAGGTAAAAATCACCTCCAACATACTTCCCCCAGCTATCAGCAGGGACACGGTGCTGGCAACACTTGCTAATGCTAAGAACACCCCCTCCATATGTCCCAACAACATCCCTGGTTGTTTCCTGAACAGTGTAAAACATCACCTGTCAGGACAACTTAAGGTACTCATTAACTACAACTTTGAAACAGGTCATGTTCCAAGTAAATGATGGACAGCAACAGTCCCTCCCTTTCACAAGAGCAGACCATCAACCAACTCAGGGAGCTACAGACCCATCAGTTTAACAAGCCTAATATGCAAAGCCATGGAATGAATTATCATTGAAATGATAAACAAAGACATTGCCAACCTATAGACAAAGGACCCATCCCAGTCTGGCTTTGTTAAGGGAAGGTCATGCCTACTTAACTTGGTTGACTTCTTTGAGAGGGTGACCAAGGCAATGGATGAGCATAAAACAGGATACACTGTACATATTGACCTGACTAAGGCATTCGATATAATATACTTCTCGGGCATTGTTGACAAGCTCTATGAGCTAGGCATAAATCCTTATGTAACTCAATGGATTGCCAGCTGACTTACTGACAGGACCCAAGAAGTCCAAATCAGTGAGACCACCTCCTCCAAGAGTCCAGTCACCAGCAGAGTAACCCAGGGCCCCATGCAGGGCCTGTTGCTACTTGGCATCTACTTCTTGGAAGTCAAGGCTAATGGTTAAGCCCTGTAGCTCACCAAGTTTGCAGATGACTGTAAATTGGGAGCTATTATAGATCCACCCCAAGATGCCACCATCTTGCAACTGGGTTTAACACAGACAAATGGCTGATACCAAAGCCATGACCTAAAACTCAATGCCAAAAATGTATTATAATGCCCTTTGGGAAACTATCAACCAAAGGTAATTACTCCACCAATAAAATGCCCCAAAGAGTCACCCCAGTAGGAAGGCATCTGGGAAAATATGTAGACAGCAATGAGGCTTTTGACCAACACATAACTAAGATAATAAGAAAATCATTCCATGCCGCCCAACTTACAGTTAAGGGTAGAGCCTTCAAGTCCAAGAAGGTTATAGTATGACTCTACTCGGCCCTTGTCAGACCTATCATTGAATGCAATGCCCTTTTTGGCATGCATCTAACCAGACACTTGCAACAATTGGAATGCTCGCAAAGGTTTCTCACCAGGAAAATTCAGGGCATGAATACCTTGTCCTACACTGATTGCCTAAAAGCACTGTCTCTGTAGTCAGTCTCCTACAAGCTGATGAAAGAGGATCTTTGCCTGCTTTTCCTTCCTCAGTCCCAGCACTGACAAATTTGTTGCACGTGCACAAAATAATTAGCACCAGAAACACTAGGTCCGGGGATCTGAACTTCACTTGTGACATAAACAGAACATGCTAGAGAGAGAGGTATGTGTCACAAAGGATCCCAGTACTATGGAATAAGCTCCCCATCCATGTAAAAAATAATTCATCCCTGACATTATTCAAACAAAGCGACAGTTGGATGGGAAATCTTACATGTATTCTCAGGAGTATTTGACAGCCTTTGTCTTGTGGACAAGGGCTGTCAGTAATAAAAGTATCATCCTAACCCCCCCCACCATACAAATGCTTAGTTACCTATCTACTAGCATATTCCCCCTGGTTTACTATGAGAATGTCGAAGTGCACAAAAAAATCCATGCACATCTGTGATTCAGATGTGCGAAGTTCAGCATATCAGTTAGTACAGAATGTCAAAGTGCACATGCCAATAAATTCAAATTCGCACTTTTGACATTCTGTGAAGTAAATCACTATTGCATCCACATCAAGTCAACTTTTCGCAGGGAGGCTATGCCCCCCTGCACCCCCCATGTGGGGGCTATGCCCCCCTGCACCCCCCATGTGGGGGGATACACCCCAACCCTCCTGCAAATAATATATTCCAACTCAGAGATCGCACTACAATGGGGAAAAGGGTAATTTCCCAATCCTCACCATACTGCGAGCTGTACTCATAATTCTGTTGACATATGTGTGAATGTACAGTGGCATTTCTTAACTGCACACTCGCAATAGTGCAGGTAGGCGAAAATGGGACTCGACCAACTTTGATTCAACATTCCCATTTTCGTCGAACCTGTACTCATTAATGTCATAGTAAACCATTCCCCCATATGTCCATAATATTTGGGACCCAAATGGTTTGGGGTGTGTGGCCAGGCTTGTAAGGACCCTAGTGGTCATTAACCTAGTAGCAACCTATGAATCTATGAGGCATTAAACCGACGTCCCATGTACCTGAGATAGTGTTAGCTCAAATGGATGTTAAAGATCACACATCACTTATTGAAAAAAGAGTAGGGGTTGCTTTTTTTATATTTATACACCTTAATATATCACAACCCTTTCATTCTATTTACATTTCTACAATATTTACATTTACATTTTCAGTATTTATAATATTTATATGTTCAGTATTATACATCTTCAGTTTCACAGACTTTAACATTTTCTGTTCTATCACCCATCCTTTCCTCCACAATCACCTTTTTATTTCAACTAACACATCTTCATCATTCCTGTTTTTATTATACAGCAATTCATCTTTTCCTACAGCACCCATACTGGTACCATCAATATCTTATCCCAATTGTCAACTTCACTTTTTTTTTTTTTATATTTCCCATACATTATATACACATTTACATTTCAAAAACCTTTCCGCTTATACTAATTTAGAATTTTTTCCAAAAGTCTTAATTCTTTTTGCAATGCAAAAATAATGCTTTGTTGTTTCTTCTTCATTACAGTCTTTATATTTTCTCTCCTCTAATGCTTTATATTTCAAAACTACTTTTTACAGGCAATTTATTTAATAATAATCAACACAAAAACCCTCCTGCTTCATAAACGTTTTCAGATCTTTCCCAATGATCTTCACATGAACAAAGACAGGTGGACAAATTCCACAGATTAGGAGACTGTAGTGTTAAAATGGGCTGTTGGATAACATGGTAGAGAAAGTTATAGTATCAAATGATATAGCAATAACCCACGCCTGGGTGTGGGTAATGCTGGATTTACCCACGGTTGGCGTGGTTTGGTCCCGAGGGCCTTAAGATCAGGCATTTGCATGTGTTAATGCTTCTAGGTTGAGAATAGCTACATTTAAATGGTTCGTTATAGGGCTGGAAATGTCTACATTAATATCAGCTATGGTAGGATAGCCATTAACCAGACTATCTAAAAAAATACACTACAGGGGCAGAGAATGCTTTAGCCAATATGCAGAAACCATGGAACAAGAGGGGAAGGCCAGTCATGGAAAAACAAGTTGGACTGTCAGTCATGCTTTCCCATGCAGACACATACTGGAACCCCCCCCCCCCAATGACACCAACTAGTAAGCCAGTTGTTGAAGACAATCATCTTTTCTTTGTATATATATGCATAAGTTTGGTGAAGAAAGGATTCCACTCAGCATCAGTGTCTTATCTGCATTAGACAAATGAATGGTGAGATCCAACGACTTTCTTTTTATCTTTATATCCCTCATGGCTGTGCATCCCAAATAATCCAGGCCCAGATTAACTACAACTAGGTTTAATCACATTTGTTCGCAGAGAGAAATTTTAGAGCCCCAGTAAAATCATGGACTCTGACACCAGAAAGACGGCTAACCCTGTATTTGTCCAGTTTTGTGAGTGACAACTGAGCCACCAATGAGTTATTAGATGGTTTGCAGTCTACTTTAGGGTGACCTTTTTCTATGAGGTGGAGGCCGTATACAGTTCCTTTTCATTCTTAGCAGGTCAGAGTGTTACACATAGGTTCATAGGTGTGTACTAGGCTAATGGTCCTGGAGCCTTTACAAGCCTAGCCCATAGGACTACCCTGGCATTATGCCACCCAACCTTAGTTCCTAGTGCCTCTGTCGAGTAGAGCCACTGGAGTGATTCCCGGGGTGAATTTTCTATTTCCCATCCACTCATCAAGATTTCTCTTGAAGAGGGCCAGTGAGGTGCTCTGTTTGACATGTATGGGAAGTCTATTCCATAGCATGGGCAGTCTCTGGGTTATGAACCTGCCCCTCCAGCATGTTCTGTTGATTGTGGTAATGAGGTTGAGGTCTCTGGAGTGTGTTGTGCAGAGGGACTGGGATTTCTTTAGATGTTGCATTTCTAACAAAGCTGGGTCAGACATGGCTTTGTAAGTCAAGCAGAGATTGCCTCTAAGTAGGCGATATGAGACAGAGAATAGTTGGAGTTATTTGAGTCTGTCCATATAGGACAAGTGTTTAACACCTAGGATCCTCTTTGTGAGGTACTTTTGTGGTCTGTCCAGTTGTTGCAGATGTCTAGTGGGGTACATGCCAAATGGGGCATTGCACTTGATAATTGGCCTAATGAGGGAAGAGTAGAGGGAGACAATGACCTCTTTCTTCCTGGATGCACAACCCTTAGTAATGAGATGTGCCACATAGAAGGACTTTCTGACCACAGTGGCAACACAGTGGTCAAAAGAGAGGTTGCTGTCAACCTGTGTTCCCAGATCTGCTATAATGCCTTCTGTGTTCAGTGGACTACTATCAATGTGGTAATTCAAGGGAACTGGGTTTTTCCCAAAGGGGATGAAGACACATTTTTTGGCAATGAGCTTAAGGCCATGGTTCTAACACCAGTCGTTGGTCTTATTGAGGCCTTTCTGTAGGATGCCCACATTACTTAGGGAGTTAATAATAGCTCCCAACTTGCAATCATCTGCAATTTTTTTCAGCCAGAGTCCCTTCGTATTGTCCTGGACTTCAAAGAAGTAGATACCAAACAGGAGAGGACCCAGGACGGAACCCTGTGGGACTCCACTCTTGACTGGTCAGCAGCCTGACTTGGAGTCAGGTACTTTCACACTGTAGGTTCTATCTGTGAGCCAGTTTGCAACCCACCTAGTGATATAGGGATTGATGCCTAGCTTAGTAAGTTTTTCTATGATTCCTGAGTGGGGAATGGTATCAAAGGCCTTGGCCAGATCAAGGTATGCTGTATGAACCACCTTACCTTCATCCACAGCTCTGGTGACTGACTCAAAGAAGTCGACCAATTTGAGCAGGCATGATCTACCCTTCACAAAACCAAACTGTGTAGGATCCAGAGTTTGGAGATTCCCTATATCCTTGTTTATTAGGTCATTGATGATGCATTCCATAGCTTTGCATATCAGACTCGCCAGGCTAATGGGGCGATAGTTCCCAGGGTCTGTAGTCACTCCTCCTTTGTGGAGAGGGATGACTGTAGCAGTGTGTCATTCGGTAAGGACAAAGCCTGAGGTGCAGCTGTGATTGAACAGGGCACACAGGTGAGGTGCCAGTTCACTCTGTATTTTATGTAAAACACAACCAGGGATATTGTCAGGTCCCATAAAAACTGTATTCTTGGCCTTGGTCAGTGCTGTTTTAACCTGTGCAGCAGTAATACTGTGTGCCTGGCAATCTACTGGTATTGTGATTGGTCCTTTGGTGGGGAGGTAAAGTTAGCACTTAATCTGTCTACCAGTATGTTTTCAATATCTGTTGGCTCAGTATAGGAGGTACCATTGTGCAGTAGCTCAGAGCAAATCTGTGTATTGCCAAGGAGATTCTTTACATAACTATAGAAGGCCTTGTGGTTGTCTTTACTATCTGCAGTAATTCTGTTTTCATAGCTAGCTTCAGAGGATTTGATGAGGGATCTCAACCTTTTGTTGAGGCTGATAAGGGAGTTTTTCCAGCCTTGGGACTTCACCTTATTCTGCATCAGTTTCCTCCTTCTGTTGTAGAGTTTGTTTATGGCAGGGGACCACCAGATTGGCTTCCTTTTTCTGAGGAGAGAGTCTTAGTTCTATTGGGTATGGTGAGATCCATGCATTTGTATACGTGTTCGTACAGTGCATTGGTGTATGATTTGGCGGTCATGCAACTATTCTCCATTTGCATAGGTGCCGTGAAGTTAGTCACCTCTGTTTTTAGGAGCCCAAAGTTAGCTTTGGTGAAGTTTTTCATGGTGGTTACCTTTGTTGGGGGGGGGGGTGGGAAGGATGTGGATTTCCAAGGTGATCAGCTTGTGACCGGATCTAACCAGGGAGGAGTTGAGTATTGGTGTAGAGCAATGGTCGCCCATGTTAGTAATGACCAGGTCAAGGATGTTGCTACCTCTAGTGGGGGTAAGAACTAGCTGGTCCAGGGAATTGGAATTAATGAATTCCAGAAAGCGTTGGGCAACTAAATTGGTACATGAGTAGTTTTCCTAGTTAATGGAGGGGTAGTTGAAGTCGCACATGAATCAGTTATTAGTAAACCCAATGAATATTTTGTGCCAGAAAGAAATGTAGTACGTGAAAGAGCAGATTTCCACAAAATGTGTACAAGCAAAAAGTAAATGTGTTGAAGCTTTTTAAGGCAATTGTGTACAAAACTGTTGAAAATTGTGAGGCCTATGACACAAGAGATAAACAAATCAGAGAA
Source organism: Protopterus annectens (assembly GCF_019279795.1). Classification (NCBI taxonomy): domain Eukaryota; kingdom Metazoa; phylum Chordata; order Ceratodontiformes; family Protopteridae; genus Protopterus; species Protopterus annectens. Next base: position 1,108,957,459 of record NC_056735.1, on the reverse strand, counting down.
AAATTATGACTGGACTGGCTGGTATAGAAATGTCTCAAAAGTTACAACTTGAAGTGAATTTAACATTGGAAAACGCAATACAAATAACCACAGATGCAAAATAACTTAAAAGACAGAATGTTAATTTAAACATGGCAAATGATGTGTGTGAGGTAAAATGTGCAGAAAATTGTAAGTTTATACAGAGGCATAATTCTAGTCAAGTCAAATGATTGTGGAGAGTAGGTGTAAGGTTGGCACGGGCACAAGGTGTAAACGTTTTTCTGCTGAATCAGTGTAGTGTGCTACATGTGGCAGAAGCTGTAAGAAATGTACAAAACTGTGCCTTTTTGCTGTCACTTGTAAGGCAAAGCTAATTAAAGAGATTGTCACTGAGCCTAAGACTGAAAATAATGTTTATAAAGAATGTTTTTCTGGTTCAGTCACTACTGTGTTTGTTGTTGAAGCAGATTGACAAGTGAAACATTCTATTCATGGAATTCAAGTGAGTTTGAAGACTACTGTCACTGTGATGTTACATGCTGCCTTCAGAAGTTTCTTGAAGCTTCTGCAGCTGCATGAAGCAGAGATTGAAATTTGTAGCCATGCAGGCAAACTCATGTGCATTGTTGGATTTCGAAACATGTTTGAGTGAAATAAGCACTAGTCTAAATGCTGGGTTTATGAGCTGGATGGTCTATACATAATCTGCCCCTACAAAGCTGTGGCATGTGAGATGGGCTTAATTGCCGGAATAAAAGAAATCAGTGTAGACATGCTTGGTGAAGTTGGACTGTTTAATTGTGAACCAGTAAAAATTAAGTTAAAACAACATGGTGCCCCATCTGCATTGACCTCACCCAACCATTTCCTATGTTGCCCTAATGTAAAGACAGAACTCAAAATAATATAAAGCCTTAACATAATTGACAGCTAAGGTGGATGGGCACCAGCAAGGAGTAAATGGCCACATGACCCAGCTGCCTTGTACATTCTCTAATTCTATGATAGCTTGACTGAGCCAACCTAGTGGTGTGCTCCTATTGTTCAAGTGATAAAGAAAAATGGTCTTCTACAAACGGGTTAATGTGAAAAAGCTGAATGATGCAAGAAAGGTTTATTTCACTTACACTAGAAGACAAAGCACCTAAACTATTCAATGCTAAAATGTCCCAGGTCATACTACCACTCCCACCCCATTAGTTGTCCTCAACAAAACACCAGTAGCGATTGCTAACATATTCAATAGCTTCTTTACAGAAACTATCCAGACACTAGCCACCCAACTCACTTCTACCAAGCCTAACGCCCCTCACCTTGGCCCTCTTTGCCTTACCTCAAATAACAATACTGACAGCTCAAATCTTCCCACAACCAATTTCTCCTTTAGCTTCCAACATATCCCTACTACCCTCATCAGAGCCCTTCTCAAAAAAAACTTAAACCCACTTCTCTAGATGCAGACCACCTCCCAGCTGAGTTCCTGCAATTAGCTGCAGAGGCCATTGCTATCCCAGTCTCTACCCTCATTAATAGATCCATTTCCGAGGCAACCATTCCATCAATATGGAAAATATGACGTGATACCCCTACATAAAGGAGGTAGTTCCACAGAATTGTCCAACTTTAGGCCCATAGCCATACTGTCACCTCTAGCAAAACTATTGGAAAGGTGTGTCCACATACAACTAATGCACTACCTCAACCATAACAAACTTCTCACAGACTCCCAGCATGGTTTCTGAGCACACCATAGTACCACATCAGCCCTCTTATCTTTCACCGTCATTAATCTTAATCAAAACAACAAAAAATATCATCTGCACTCTTTCTGGACTTCTCTAAGGCCTTTGATATGGTCAATGATCAGCTTCTGCTCAGTATCCTGAAAGCTGTCTTCCTGGACCATCACAATGGTTTCAGTCCTATCTAAGTGGTAGACAGCAGCCTGTCTTATGGCAGGACAAGCTGTCATCTCATCTCCCAGTCACCTTAGGAGTCCCTCAGGGCTCTATTCTAGGTCCCCTCCTCTTCTCTAGCTTCATAAATGACCTTCACACCACTATCCCAAATGCACACTGTATCCAATATGCCAATGATTCTACCTTGAGTTTTTACCAAAGGGGATGACAATGCACTTTTTGGCATTGAGCTTGAGGCCATGGCTTTGACACCAGGCATCTGTCTCAGTGAGGCCCTTTTGTAGGATGTCCACATCGTTAGGAGTTTGGATTATGGCTCCTAGTTTGCAGTCACCTGCGAACTTCATTAGCCAAAGACCTTCTGTGTTAGCCTGTACTTCAGAGAAGTAGATACCAAACAGGAGAGGACCCAAGATTGAACCCTATGGTACTCAACTTGTCACTGGTCTGAAGTCGGATTTGGAGTCTGCTACTTTCACAATGTGGGTTCTGTCAGTGAGCCAGTTGGCAACCTATCGTGTGACATAGGGATTTATACCTAGTTTGGTGAGTTTATCTATAATTCCAGAGTGGGGGATGGTGTCAAAAGCCTTGGCAAGATCTAGATAGGCTGTGTGAACCACCTTACCCTTGTCTACGGCTTTGGTGACTGCTTCAAAGAAGTTTATCAGGTTTAGGAGACATGATCTGCCTTTTACAAACCCGAACTGGGTGGGGTCCAGAGTTTGGAGATTACTAATGTCTTTGTTTATAAGTTCCATGATGATACTTTCCATGGCCTTGCAGACCAGGCTCATCAGGCTAATGGGGCAGTAGTTCCCGGGGTCCGTGGTGGTTCCCCCCTTGTGGAGTGGAATAACTGTCACTGTGCACCATTCAGTGGGCACAAAGCCTGAGGTGAGGCTATGATTGAACATGGTACTTAGGTGGGGTGCCAGTTCATTCTGTAGTTCATGTAGAACGCAGCCTGGGATGTTGTCTGGTCCCATGGATGTTGTGTTCTTGGCTTTGGAGAGTGTGTTTTTTACCTGTGCAGCTATGATTACAGGAACTTTGCATTCTTCCGGTATAGAGATGGGCCCTTTAGGGGGTGGGGTAAAGTTAGCCACTGAACCTATCTGCCAGGATGTTGGCAATATCAATTGGGTCTGTATATTTAGTGCCATTGTGCTGCAACTCAGAGCAGATCTGAGTGTTGCCATTGAGATTATTGACATAGCTATAGAATGCTTTGTTGTTGTCTTTAGAATCAGTGGAGATTTTGTTTTCATAACTAGCTTTGGAGGATTTTATCAGGGATCGCAGCTTCTTACTGAGGCTGACCAGGGAGCTCCTCCACTCATGGGACTTTACCCTCTTTTGCAACAGTTTCTTCCTTCTGTTGTACAGTTTGTTTATGGCAGGGGACCACCAGATTGGCCTCCATTTTTTGGAGGATAGTGTCTTGGTTCTGTTTGGGATAGCATGATCCATGCACTTGTGTAAGTGCTTATAAAGTGCAATTGTGTAGGATTCAGTAGTCGTAACTGTATTGTCCATCTGCATGGGTGTCGTGAAGTTCACCACTTCTGTCGTAAGAAGCATGAAGTTGGCTTTGGAGAAATTTTTTACTGTGGTTTCCTTAATGGGGGGTGGGGGCAGGATGTGGATATCAAGGGTGATTAGCTTATGGTCGGATCAGATCAATAAGGTGTTGACTTCAGGTGTGGAACACTGGTCACTCATGTTGGCAATAACTAGATCTAGGATATTGTTGTCCCTGGTGGGAGTGTGGATAAGTTGATCCAGGGCATTGGAGTTTATGAATTTCAAAAAGCATTGAGTGAAAGAGTTGGTACATGAGTAGTTTTCCCAGTTAATGGTGGGGTAGTTGAAATCACCCATTATTAGGGTGTTTGGTTGAACCCTAATATTTTCCAGTACATCAAGAAAAGAGGAGTGGGAATCCTGGGGCATGGTGGGGGATCTGTAGCAAGCTATAATTTGGATTGCAGTTTTGCCCAGAGTTAGTTGTACTTGGATAACCTTGGAAGCATTATGGTGAGCACTAGCCTGGAGGCATGGATATCCTTAATGAATATGGACACACCTCCACCTTGGTGTTCAGGTCCAGGTTACATGGCCGAAAAGTGTGGTATGAGTTATAGCCTGGTAGTACAGGGGTGCTCTCTGGAGCCTTGAACCAGGTCTCAGTCACTGCACAGATATTGATGTTCTCCATTTTAAGGAGTGCCTCAAGTGAGTGCATTTTGAGATTTAGACTTCTAGCATTGAGTAGCATCACCCTCAGTTTTTGCTTGCCTGTTCCTGTTACCGTGGTGAATTTGTCATTTGAACCTTGCCTAAAAAAGGCACTATAGGGGCGGCAAGAACCTTAGCCAGTATCCGGAATCCCAGGGATGGCAGGTGCAGGCCATCTCTGGCAAAGCATTGTGGTTTGTCGACCATGTCATCACAGGCAGACAGATACTGGATCCCTTTAGAATGACACCAGAAGCTTAGCCAATTGTTGAAGTCAATCATTTTGTCCTTGTACTGCGGTATCATTCTGGGTGATGGCAGAATGCTACTCAGGGCTAGGGTCATACCTATCTGGGCTACAAGATCGGAGAGCTCTTCCATGTCTCTTTTCACTTAGTCCAGGGAGGTACGTCTCAGGTCGTTCACACCAACATGGACAAACAGTCATATTCATACTTGTCGTGGAGTGACCTGAGTGCGTGGGTTATGTGGCGGATCCTGGCACCCGACAGGCAGCTGACAGTAACCTTCTCCTTGTTTAGCCTTGTGAGTGGGACATCAGTGTGCCTGACTACAGAGCCACCTAAGACTAGTGTATTGGGTACATTGTTTTGCCTTATTGTCTGTGGTTGAGTGGCACACTGAGTCTGCGGGCTATGTGTCATTTGGGTTGTGTTGGGGGTGGAGGTTGCTTGCATTTCTGCTTTGGCAGTCTCTGTTGCTTGAGCAGATTATTATTGAGAGCCTCCGCGAATGATTTTGCATTTCTATGTGTGGATTTTGGTGATGTAGAGTTAGTGAGACTATGTGATGAGTGTGGTGTGGTGCAAGTGTTTACCTTCTCCTCTTGACTGTCAAGTTCAGTCTTGGTTGAAGAGAACTTTACCTCTAGTTTGGCTAGATAAGTGCATCTCTCACAGGTTGTAGTGTTGGGTGGCAGGAGGAGAGGGTTGTCTGTGTACATGAGGCAATTTCTACATTGCCCCAAGATGCCCAGATCCATCAGATAGACAGGAGAGAACATTGGGGGCTGACCCTTGGACATGCCTGAATAAAAAACTATTTTCCTCTAGATAAGTGAGGAAAGTGAGTACAAAAGCTGTTTTTCTCTAAGCAAGTGAGGAAAGTAAGTACCAAAACTGTTTTCCTCTAGGTAATGAGGAAGGTTGAGCGCTGTAGTAATTAGTAGCTTACAACAAGTTCTGAACAAGTGCTGATCACGAATAAACAAATTCAAGTGCTAAAACTAAGAATCTGTATCTGGACTAAACTAGTTATAGGAAAGGGGGGAACAAGTGCAAATGTGGGCTTTTAAATCAGAAAGTTGAGAGAGATGGAAAAACTGCCCAAACAGCCAATAACTACAATTTCTGGGCCAGAACCACTCCTTATGTGGTAGATAGGTTACCTAGTGCTTACCACTCCCACTGATAAGCTAGAAGGCTTCCATCCAACACAGAAAGCTTGGGGGGCTCAGAAGCTTACATACAGTCCTGGATACAGCAAATCTGAATCTGGACTACACTAGTTAGAGGAAAGGTAGGAAACAGGATTAGAGGAAACAGGGTTCTAGATGAAAAGTGCCATAATGGCAGACCACAATATAGACCACCCATTTTGTTGCATGGGATGGCAAGGTTCTAATCCAAATATTTAGTTAGACATATATTCTCTTAAATGGGATACAATGCCTACAAGAATAACTTCTTCTGAAAGTGTCACTTGTGTGTGAGCCAGTGTTAACTCTTTTAAAACAAGAAAAATACTGTCCCAAGGTTCTCCTCCTTCTATAAGTAACTCTGCTGTGTTCAGAAACTACTCCATTAAAAAAAGCATATACTTGTATAAAATGCTCCAATGACAATCTAATATTTTTCTAATAAGAAATGTTTTATTACTGTAAGTCATGAGTACTCTTACAGGTTGTGAAGATATGTGAAGGCTGCCAGCCTAGCTAGATATACTTTTGTAGTTAATTCTATGTCACTGTAAATATAAATATAATCCACTGGCTTGTCCTCTTAAATATATGAAAATTGTGTTAAATGCTGAACTTCAAAAATGTAACCACAGTGCACTCTGCTGGAAGAAAGCTGATAAGTCAAGCATTATATTACTGTTTGATCTGAAAGCTTGGAGACATAGTGTCTGTACTGAGGAATTCCTCCCATTGTTTTGAGACCAGAGCTACTTGCTAGATTTTACATATATAATGTCATTTATTGCTGTAGTTTCCTGGCCAGGTGCAAGATCAAAGAAATGTTAACTCTGAGTTTCTGTTAGCCTGGGAACCAGAGAAGAATGATGTAATATAAAATAAGTCAGCAGTGATGTATTATTTTTAAGACACTCAGAGAGAGAGAATCAGAGAGAGCATTTTTGGATTTTGTCTGAAGAACATCACTTACCAGTACTCTGCCTTTGCTCTATATGTAAGTTTATTTAGAACTGTGAATGCTCTTAGAGTTAGATAGGAATTTAGTCAGATTTAGTCTAGCTGTTTTCTATATTTATGTCAGACTATTCTACAGTATTATTTTAAGCATTTTTCTGTGATTTCTGAATGGGTTGACTAGCACTGTGTTGAACGGAGAAGATTTGTCTTGTGTATTTATTATTTATTATTAAATATTTTTAAACCTTTCAACTGTGGCTGTTTTGTGTAGAGATAATTTAAGCTCTACAGTGCATTGCATGTATATAGTGATACTGTACAAAGCCACTCCAAATAAGCTTTGCTGTTCATCACACTTACCAATTTGATAATAATATTGCACAGTGATAACTGGACACCCTTTGGTAAGGGCCTTTTTAGTTGCTGATAAGAGTAGTTGGTGGCAGTGATTACTACCTTATAGCCTGGCAGGAGAGGGCATAGCTGGAGAACCTGTGCCAGCCTTCCCCAGGAGTTTCTGTGTGTTTGTATATAAATCAAATCTCAAAGTGAGTGTGTATCCACTATGGGGGCAGTGACACAAAGCACTGGTTGGACAGAGAGGGGGCTAGAGGTTTTGGCTTGACTACTCAGCTGAGATCTGTAACCTATAGCTGTGCCAGTGGGGAGTATTATTGGGGATCTGCTGAGAAAGGGAGAAACCAGCCCCAGACTATGATCTCTGTGTGCTGTTAAGGGAAATTGTACTTTGCTGTGTGTGTATTTGTTATCCTTGCCAATGTGGACACCCTCACTAGTGTTAGTGGTGAGGATTGAGGCTCCTTGATTACTGGGCCAGGGCATGGACATCACATATTAATTGGTTGGCAGTGGTGGGATATCCACACCCCATATTAATTGTTTGGCAATTGGCTTGTAGTGGTGTGGATAGTGAATTCCTGTAGCTTGTGTACAGTGATCACTGAAGGTATTTTTGTACTCTAAATCAGCCATGCAGTGAATATTCAGAGTTCAGATCACAATTGTTTTATTTCTTTTGTTAGCTTAGTTAGTCAGGGAGAGCAGGAAAGTGTGTTAGCATAGGAGTACGGAAAGCTGACAAGGAGAAAGTTGGCTGAGATGTGCCAGGATAAGGGACTGGTGCATGGAAACCTGACTAAGGCAGACATGATTGCAACTTTGGTCACAGCTGCATCAGAAAACAGCAATCAGGAGGACAATCAGACTGGCCGTGGAGATGTACAACACTCAGCTCAACCTTTTGCAGAGGACTTAAAAATCCATCTGGAGCTAAAGAGACTTGAGTTGGAGGTGAGGCGTTTGGAAACAGAAGTACCCAGAGAGACTGAGATGTCTACAGGCTGAGGAGAATGAGAAACTGCTACGCCTGGAAGCTGAGGAGATGGAGAGGCAGAGGCAATATGAAAAGGAGATGCTGAATCTTCACCAGAGTCATGGAGGTAATGGGGAAGGGAGTAACTGGATCCCAGAAGCACAAAAGGTCAGTAAATTTCTTCCGCAGTTTACAGAGGAGGAAAATTTTGATAGTTTCATTCATATGTTTGAGACAGTATGTAAACAGTATGATGTTGACCAAAGGCTTTGGGTATGGTTCCTGACCCCCTTACTCCATGCTAAAGCTGTTAATGTACTTTCCAGATTATCTGATGTTGACTGTTTTAACTATAATGCTGTAAAGAATTGTTTGTTAGAATATTTTAAGGTAACACCTGAAACTTATAGGAAAAGGTTTTGTGAGCATAGACGTAAGGCAGATGAAAGTGTGTGTGAATTTTTGCTGAACTTTTTTTCATATTTGGGTGAGTGGATGTCAAGTCACCACTTCTGAAGGGCTGGTAGACCTTTTGGTGAGGGAACAAGCCCTTAGCACTTTGCCTGAGGACATGAGGATCTGGTTAGCTGATAGACAATGTGCTACTTCAGATGAGTTGGAGAAGAATGGAGATTTATATCTAGTAAGCAGGGCATCCCTGTACAGGAAAGGGACCCCCGCTACTGCTCATTGGTCTAAAGAAACCCATGGTGGGCAGCCCAGACTGCCCCAACAGAATCTGCCAGTAGTAGGGGAAGCCACTAGTCCAAGACCTAAGGTTAAATGTTTTGAATGCAACCAGTGGGGCCATGCAACCAGTGGGGCCACAGAGGCAAGGTGGGGAACAAAAGATGAGAGAGCCAGTAAGTGGGAAAGACAAAATGCAAACAGTAGGTTGTCTTGTGACAACAAGGGTACCAAACTACCACAAGAGGTTATATCCTATCTAAGAATCAAACCGGAAAGCCTCTTAGTGTGAGGCGACAACACTAACTGTTGCACCACTGTGCCGCCTTAACAGAAAGGAGCAAACAATAAACCTTTATTCAAGAAATCCTCTTCCACTTGTGCAGTATCATATGATAAAATATTAACAACAATTTAATGTCTATATTTTAAACAACTTAACATATTTGTTGAGTCCTGGAACTTTGCTCAATAGCTGTTGCATTATTTGTTCTATGTTTCATGCCACCCATCCTTGTTTTTTAACAAAAGGCATTGAGCCTCTAGATTCCCCTTCTTAGTTGCTGGGGAAATCATGAAGATATTAGTTGCTTCAATATTTGTATCCTTGAAGGACGAAAACTTAATAGTTGAACCAGATTATGGTCATTGAGGTTTAGGTTACCAGTTTGTCTTCCTTTTACCTTTGGAAATTTGATGTAAATTGCCATTTAAGTCCAGTGTGGCAGATTTAAATTATTTTATTATACTCTCATTCTTTAAATATGGACTGCCATTTTTATAATCCCTGAAATCTCATTGCCATTACTTATTTTGCTCTGTTCTATACTTTCCTCATGTGAGTAAACAGCTTTTTTGTATGTCTCAAGTATTGTTAGATATTTCGGTTTATGCTCATATTTATTTACCACCTCTAAACTTTGCTGTAAATTATTCTGTAATTTTGGCAACAATTGTTGATAGCAATCAGACTATCCTAAAAAATATAGACACCATAGCCTGTATGTGACTATATGTTTGTATAAATATAACATTTTCTGTCTCACATACTGGTTGCAAACACATTTAAACCTCATGGTGCCATGTCTTCCTTCACATAATTGTTTTAATATATCAGATAGTTGAGTGTACTTTCAATGTTGCTTTCTATAATTTGTCAAACACCAGCTCTATAGTATTGAAATGAAACCCTAATTCATCACTCTTTCCAGGGACTACTGACTGTGTTGTATAACTTTGAAAAAAATATGTGCCATCTTTCTCAGTTGTAAATCCATTAATGAAAACATTTAAGTCATTAGTTTTCTCCTTAGATCCTGACAAGCTTCAAGACTGAAATTAACCTTTTTTTTAATGAAACTCCATCAGCTCCAATGCATATTATAGCATCCAAATAGGTGTTCATGAGTAAAGAATGCACTGGTCAGAAAAATCATTTACAAAAAACTAAATCAAATTAAAATTGGATCACAGAATGCTCCCGTATTAAGAACTGCACCTTATTAAACAACATTAAGCACTTTCATCTGAATGACTGGACTTCATCCGAACTGAAAAGATACACAAACTCCCATCTTTTATAGCCTGAAATCACATGATCAGTTAACTAATTAATTACCATAAATCTACAAAATGAGAACATTAACTAAATAGAATATTAAAATACCAAATCTACAATAAACATGACCTAACCACAAAAAAGTAAGAAAACATCATTCATTAAAACCATTCATAAAATATCACATCATTGACTTACTAGGTATATTTGTAATTCCTAAAATCAAATAAATAATAAAAAATCTTCTCAAGATCTTAAATTCTGACATATAAATATATAAATATGTATATTCATTTAAACATACGTGATTAAACTACATAAAACTATCAGCTTTTAATCTTAATACACTGGATATAGAGACTAGGTCATTGAGTCCTGATTCCACATAGGAATTAGTTCTAATTGCCATTTCAATTTCAACAACTCGAGAATATCATTCATTGGTCCCCTACGAGACCCAAGGTCTACCTGATCAATGGCATAAAACTTAAAGCTATAGTTACTTTCGGCAATCAAATGCCTATATAATGTGTTATGCATATCTTTTTTGTTAATATCATATAAATGCCAATAAATGTTTGATCTGAGGGGTTTAATCATTTTTCTAATATAAAAACTGGGACATTGCTGACACTGTGCTATGTATATCACTCCCTTACTGTAGCAATACAATTTATGCTTAAGATTAACTTTCCTATTGATTACTATAGGCAACCAAAAAATTAGTAGGAAAAGAGTACCTATGTAAAGGATATAAAGTAATTAAAAATACAAAATTGTATTAGAAAGATATTTTTGGGGGATTATTATAGATCAATAAATAATCAATCTCCAAGTGAAAATGCTAAAAAGTTAACATTAATCTTCTCTAAGCAAACAACTCTTTCATTGCAATGGAAATTGTTTTCTTGGAAATTTATACACAGGACATTTATTACACCTCATAAAATGGAATTAATGCTTAAACAAGATTTTGAGTGCTGGAGATGTAAACTAAAATTGAAAACAAACTGGCAGCATATGCTTTATGACTACAATTTGATTAAAACATATTGGGATAAATTGAACATTTTCCTACAAATTATTTTTAATGAAAAAGTGAGACTTCTCCTTTGTTTAAAGAATTCAAAAGTACTGCAATGAATATTTCTCAACTAGACCTCTCTACGATCAAGATGAGGACTGATAGAATCACTTCATATAACAACTACTACTTAAACGTTGCAGAGATACTTGAGAAATTTGACTGCAACATAATATGAAATAGAAGTATACTTTGAAAGACTAATAATTGTTTTTGTTTAATAGACACTTTTGTAAATAGTTTTCCTTATTATATGAAGTTTTTCTATTTGAGTGATTAAGTTCGATTTTTTTTTCTATTTTTATATGTTATAAATTGTTATATTTTTTAATTTAATAAAAATATCTGAGTAAAATAATATTAAGCTTCCTGTAACCCTGAATGATAAATGTGGAGCCATCCATAATGGCTTTGCATTGACCACATAGTCCACACTTAGTCATAGCTCTACCAAAACCTGGGTCCCTAAGACTTTCTATAAGGACCTTAAAACAGGTATCCTTCTTGTATACTACCTTAGGAAGCTCACCTAACACTTTCAAAGAATCCTGGTTAGTGGTAGAAATAGTCTTTTTTTTTAAATACTGGCCTTGATGTCTCTAATGTCAACATTATAAGTCAACGTCATACCTCTTGTAAATTTATACCATTAATGGGATCCTCTCTCAATTTCCAATGGGAAGACACCTGTTTTAAGGTCCATAGAGAAAGTAATAGGGACCCGGGTTCTGGTGGAGCTGTGGCTAAGTGTGGGTTATGCAGTCAATGCAAAGCCATTATGGATGGCTCCATGTTTATCATTCAGAGTTATGGGAAGGTTAATCTTAAGCATAAATTGTATTGTTACTTGGGAGTAGTATACATTGCACTGTGTCAACAAAGCCCCAGTTTTCATAGTGGAAAAAAGATTACACCCCTCATATCAAGAATTTATTGCAATTTGCATGATATTAACAAAAAAGACGAGCACAACAAATTATATAGACATCTGAGTGCCGAAGGTAACCATAGCTTTAAGTTCTATGCCATCAATCAGGTGGACCTTGGATCTTGTGGAGGACCAGTGAATGATATTCTCCAGTTGTTGAAATTGAAATGGCAACTTAGAACTAATTCCTATGTGGGATCAGGAATCAGTGACCTAGTCTCCCTATCCAGTTTATTAAGATTAAAAGCAGGTAGTTTTATGCAGTTTAATTAGGTATGTTATCAATATACATATTTATATATTTATATGTAAGAATTTAATTAATTATTAATCTTGAAAATATTTTTTATTAATTATTTGGTTTTAGAAACTACAAATGTACCTAGTATGGGTATGATGTAATATTTACTTATTTATTTGATATTTGTTAACCGGGTTAATCCAGCTGAGTCATATGGCCTGTTTTCAGTGGAGACCCGAGGAGAAAAGTTCCAGTTTACAAAAAGATGAAATATTACATAGGTACAAAGATTAGTACTAGGCTAACTGCCCTTGTGGGTCATTTTAAGCCTAGCCAATTACCCCATGTGAGAATCAAACCCTATATCTTATGTTTGTAAGGTAAACACATTAACCATTATGCCAACCTCCCACCCCTGGAAACATATAAACAAAAATAATACAAAAATAGTACAAAAATGATAATATGCAGTGCTGAAATAACACAGTATCAAAAAACTAATCATCCAGTGGAGGGAACAATATACTGCATGATGTGAGAAAGCATAGTCAGCATAAACATATCTTTTACCAAGGAGTATAATAACAATTTAGAATTTTCTGTATAATGAGTGATGTTTGCTGTGTACACAGGGTAGATGTTAAAGGATGAGAAAGTGGGTTTTGCATATACTAGAAAGGAGAGAATATGAACAAGAATATTAAGAGAAAGTAGAAGAGAGGTAGAAATAGAATGGAGAAGAAATTAAGGGGGAATTATGGCAAGGGCAGGATATTGAGTTCAGGAAGTAGTTTTTTGACTTCTGTTCTGAAGAAGCTGGTACTGTTGATGCTACGGATGTTAGGAGGAAGCCTATTCTAAGCTTGGGATACTGAGGTTTTGTAGAGGAGTTTGCCAATGTTCTTATTTGATTTATATATGGCAAGAAAGTTCTGGTTAGAGCTATGAGTTGAAAGAGTTGGGATATGAGGGGATACTATGGATGAAAGACAGAGACAGGCTAAATGTTTATTTATCAGGGAGTGTGGCAGTTGCAGCTGTGAAAAAAAAACAGGAACTGGGGGAATTCAAGCCACTGAAGTTTTTTTAGGGCAAGGCAATCGTGATTTATATGGTTGGTCACAGACAAATCTGGCTATGTTATAGGTTTGTTTGAGTTTGGATAGTGGGGATGACTGGAGATGAATAAGGATTGGAGAGGCAAAGAGAAGGGATGGAAGAAGGAAGGTTTGAGCAAGAGTGGGCTTGGAGTTGGGAGCTAGGAACTTTCTATTTCAATATTGGAGACCTAATTTCTGGTTAGTTTTCTTGATACAGTGTTGTATATGGATGTCGAATTTTAGCTGGTCTATTATAGTACCAAGTAGCTTGGTGTGTGGTTCTGCTTTGATAAGGGAGTTATCAACAAAGAGATGGTAAAGGTAGATTTATGGTGGGAGAGAGCTTTTGCAAGGAATAGTAGGAGCTTAGTCTTTTTAGGGTTAAGTATGAGTTGGTGGTTAGTTAGCCATTTTTCTACACATGAGATTGGTGATGGTAAGAAGGTTAGAGATGTTATCAAAGAAAGAGATGAGGGTAGAGTCACTGGCGTACTGTATGAGGGAGGATGTGGTGCAGGAGGAGTAGAGTTTATTAGTGAAGATACTGAAGAGGAGAGGACCAAGGAAAGATCCTTGAGGGACGTCAGTCTGGATAGGTAGAAAAGGGGAACAGGTGGATTGCCATTACCCAGACTGCAGTCTGTTAGAAAGGTAGCTTGAGAATCACTGAATAGTAGAGGGGTGAGGTTAAGATCAGTTAGTTTAGCAATTATCTTGGAATGAGAGAGGGTATAGAAAGCTTTAGAGAGATCGAGGAAAAGGGAAGATAGAAGAAGATTTTTGTCCTTGCCTTCAGTAACAGTGTGCATGAAAGATAAGAGGGCAGTGGAGGTGTTATGGTTAAGCATGAAGCCACGTTGAAAAGGGGTCAGAAGTTTTTCATTGATTAGGTATTCAAAAAGCTGGTTATGAATATATTTTTCAAGGATTTTGGAGAGTGTAGAGATAATGGCAATGGGTCTGTAGTTTGATGGATCTGTGGAATTATCTCATTTGTGAAGTGATATTGTGTACAAAAATTTCCAAATATCATGGACTGTGGCTTCTTGGCTAGATCTGTTTACAAGGATAGAGGCAGGGTAGGCAATGGAGTGGGCTGCAAGCTTGAGAAAGAGGGGAGGAAGGTTGTCTGTAAAGGGAGAGCATGGTTTTAGTTTTAGTAGAAGGGACTTTATGTAAGCAGTGGATACGGGGTTAATAGAGAAAGGGCTGGTCTTGCTAGTAGTGTGTGTGTGTGTGTGTGTGTGTGTGTGTGTGTGTGTGGTATAAGCGGGGTTTTGACTTTGACAGGTTTGAGTTAGTTTTTTAATAGATTCAATAAAGTGGGTGTTAAGTAAGGTGGCTGTTTCTTGGGAAGTATTGTTAGGGTAGGGATTGGGGTGGTAGGTCTACCAGGGTATAAAATTGTATTGACAGAATGTCAGAACTTTTTAGATTTAGACTTATGGGTAAACTAGGCCTCATAATAGAATTTCTCTTATCTTTATTCATTTGTTTTTATGAAAGGTTTCGAACCTCTTTGTATTTTTGGAAAAGTGTTGCAGATTTAGTTTTTAGCCATTGTCTCAAGCACTTGTCCCTCTCCTTCATGAGTGAGCATATCTTTAGAGAGCCAAGGAGACTAAGTTGTTTTGATTCTAACTTTTCTTAGGGGAGCTGGAGAGTCAAGGATGTCAGGAAAAATGTGATTGAAGTGTAGAACTGTGTCATTGAGGGGAAGGCACTTCAGGTGGCTCCAGTTAATAGCAGTGAGCTTATCATTAAAGGTTTCAGTGTTAAAGGAAGAAAGATTGCGACATTCTCTAAATTGATGGGATTTAGGTAATTGACGGGAGTGCCTTTCGACTTAAGTAGGGAGGTGGTCACTTAGGGAGTCAGGTAGGGTACTGGGGTTGTGATATAGGGTAGGGTCACAGGTAAGAATCCAATCTAAGGTGGAACAGTTAGTGTTCCTGTTATTAAAGTGAGTGGGAGTAGAGATAAGTGGATAGAAGCCATGGAGGTTAATATGTAGAGTAGAAGAGGTAGTAGACAGTTTTGCCAGCCAATATTAATGTCACCAAGTAGTATGGTTTCATAAGGAATGTGCAGTGAGATAAAGGATAGCAGAGATTCAAGGATGGGAATATTGTTATTTCCAGGTGGTAAGTATATAGCTGCAATGGCAATTTTTTGTGAGGGTTGAGGTGATAGTTAAAAAGTAGTAGTTCAGCAGGGTGAACGTTAGGCTGAGGTAGAGGCAGGGGGGTAAGTTCAGATGCTCGGAGTACATAACTGCAACTCTTCCAACTTTTTTGGCAGCTGTAGCTAGATGATAAATATTGTAGTGAGGAGGTAATATTTCAGTATCAGAGATTTGTGGTTTTAACCAAGTTTCAGACAGGACTAAGATATGAGGGGAGTAGTGGGAGCTCCAAGAGTGTAGCTCTGTAACTTTGTTAGGTAGACACTGTATGTTAATTGCAAAAATAGAGAGGTGCTTAGTCAGGTTATTTGTAGTAGTTGGGATGGAAGGGCCAGGACTGGGGTGGATGTCACCATCTAAAAGAAGGGTGTTTGGGTGTGGGTTAAGTTTTATAGAGTAAAAATAGTAACTATAAGGAGTGCATTTAGGTTTAAGGGATGCAGTTTTACAGAGTGAATATTTTGGGTTTGTGGAGTTGAGTATAAGATGAACTGAAAAGAGAGGGGGAGATTAGGAAGGGTAGGGCAGAGTCCTTGTGGAGTAGAGGATAAGTAGATGTAGGAACTTTATATGAAAGTGGTTAAGATTAGTATGATATGATGTAAGGAATGTGAAATATAGTAGTATGATTGGTAGGATGCACTGGAGGGGTGTAATGTGTGTGAGGCATGAGTAGTAGGGAGTCAGAGATATGTAGTGATAAGGGTTGTAAATTATGTTCATGGGGTTACTTTTGGAGGGGGGTTTGGGATAAAGAAAAGTATCCAGAAATAAGGTATCATGTTGAAAGTGGTTAGGATGCTGCAAGTGGGAAGGGGTTTAAAGAGGGAGGGAATATGTGTTAGAGGAGTTGTAAGAGGTGGGTGGGGAATGATTGGGATTAGATAACATGAAGGTGTGGGAGGGCCTGGGACAAGGTGCATGAGGTATAAAGCTAGTGGAAGTGTGGGTGGGTGGGAATAGGAGTAGGGGAGCAGAGTGAGCCCAAATGTAGCGAGGGCAAAAGGAGTGGGTTGGACCAGAAGTGGCAGTTGCCACAAAAAAAAAAATCACCCAGGAGGCAAGAATAAGGAGCACAACAGTGTGAAAGTGAAAGTAAGTAGAAGTGAGAGAAGGTTTGCACAGGGATGTGTATGAAGGGTCAGGGAGATATTCACAAGAACCGAGTTAAGTGGACTACTTCCATCATAAAGGATAGATTATACCAAGCAAGTTAACAACAGAGGTGGCAGAAATATACTGATAATATAAAATAGAAAAAGCTGTGTCTGGGCTATTAAGGGGTAATGAGTATTCGGGAAGGGGTGTCCCAGTGGTGTGCAGGTAGTCTTTAATGCTAAAAAAATAACACCTTTAGATTTTAAAGATGAACATACTGTACCTTAATACTAGGCACCAGGTGTTGGTGAAGTTTCTGTCAGTAAAGGCAGTGACTGGCTGTGAAATAAGTAGGTTTGGGTCTTAATACCAAGGGAAAAAAAAGAGGGGAGAAAAAAGTGGTGAACAATGTATGGGAAATCAGTGATTATATCTACTGCTAGAAAAGAACCAGTGAGTTCAAACAGAGAGGGGTTAATAAATAAAGGACGTGGAAGAGTTCAGAAACAGGTCAATACAGAGGTGCAGCTATACATAAAGAGAGACAGTGGTTCAGTACATTGCAAATCTCTAATATTTCCATCAGTGTAACAATAACCAATACTCTCAGGTAGAAGTATTTGTCTAACTAACACAATCTAAATTTCTACCACAGTATAACAGCATTCATAGACAGGATTACAAACAGAGGCTACTGTTAAAAAGAACTGAAAAGAGTCAAACAGGGTTCCGTGAATTGCATGCATTATTCTACATTCCCATCTAGGGAGTTTCATTAATTAGTTTAATAAAATGTGGAGATGCAGGAAGACAGTCTTTGTAGCTGATAACTGTAATACAGTTGCTTAAACCTGCCATCTTACTGTCATTGCTTATATCAGCAGCAGCTAAAGCAGTAGTAGTTAAAAATCAGTAGGCTACAGGAATATGAGCACTATATCTATGGTGCACTTTCACTGCAGTATATATACACAGTAGTAGGTAAAGACAGTGAGCTACAGAAATATGAACACAATATTTATGGTGGACTTTTCTTCCATATGTACACTCTACAGTTGCTTTGCTATAAAAAACATATTGCCAAGCCACAGACTGCAGTACAATACACATGTAGTTGCAAATACAAAAACATTCCTGGTAGTTTAATAATTAGACAATCATCTGGAAGCAGTTACCTTAGTCAAGAAGATAGTGAACCAGACATCATTGAAAAACACATTAGTTCAACTCCTGCACACCGCTAGGATGAGTCGGTGGTCTGTAAGTATATGAGAAAGATGGAGCAGAATATTAAGGGAGGATTTTGAATGCCTCAAGGGATCATGGGAGAGGAAAGAGCAAAAAGTGGAAGGTAGGGACTTGTAGTTAGAGCGGGACAGACGGAGAAATATGGGTAGGTGAGTTTCCCGAGCGGGGGTCTTAAGTATAGGATAAAGAGGGCGCAGAATGTTAAGGGAGGAATTTGAATGCCTCAAGAAATCATGGGAGAGGAAAGAGCAAAAAGTGGAAGGTAGGGATTTGTAGTTAGAGCGGTACAGATGGAGAAATAAGTCACTTAGCCAGGAGGCAACAGTAAGGAGCACAATGGTGTGAAATTGCAAGTAGAGCAAGTTGGGAAGTCAGAGGAGGTGTGGACAGGGAAGGGTAGAAAGCAGCAGTGAGATATTCACAAGAACACAGTTAAGTAGACTACTTCCATTACAAAGGATAGATTATACCAAGCAAGTTAACAGAGGTGGCAGAAATATACTGATAATACAAAAGAGAAAAAGCTGTGTCAGGGCTATTGAGGGGGTATTGAGTATTGGGGAGTGGGGGGGGGTCACAGTGTTGTGAAGGTAGTCTTTATTGCTAAAAAATAACGCCTTCAGATTTTAACGTTGAACATAGTGTAGCTTAATACCGGGCACATTACAGAAAGAGCATGGTCCTTGTTCCAGGTGATCGGTGAGGTTTCTGTCAGTAAAAACAGTGACTGGCTCTGAAATAAGTATGCTTGGGTTTTAATACCTTAGTCGAGAAGATAGTAATATGTAATATTTTATGAATGGTTTTAATGAATGATGATTTCTTACTTTTTGTGGTTAGGTCACATTTATTGTAAATTTGGTATTTTAATATTCTATTTAGTTAATGTTCTCATTTTATAGAGGATTTATGATAATTAATTAACTGATCATGTGATTTCAAGCTATAAAAGATGAGTTTGTGTATCTTTTCAGTTCTGATGAAGTCTGGTAATTCGGATGAAAGCACTTAACGTTGTTTAGTAAAGTGTGGTTCTTAATACGGGAGTATCCTGCATTCTA